>NC_012875.2:35030764-35094004 GCF_000003195.3 Sorghum bicolor
TAAGAATGTGTATACTAATCCATGTTTTTTTGGGGAGAGGCGGGCTTACAATTGTTTCAGCTGCCTCCCTTAGAGGTACTCCATTTTTTTTTGTGTGTGTACTGACGTACACTTCATCTCTTCTAGCAAGGCGACCAAGTGATTTACCCTACAAGTTCAATAAATATGTGGCAATGAAAATGCACCAAAACAATTTATTACAGGATGAGTAACATGACAGGATCATACCATATTATAACTACGGCAAGCATAGCTGATGGTTCCAGAGGTATGATGAACCGTCAACTTCGCACGATTTGCTTTTCCTCTTTCACTTCGAGCCTATGGTATACATCATTGAGATTAGCACATTCATAGGCAAGTAACAGAAAAGAGAGATTCATATGAATTGTTCCTTACTTGACATTCAGGAGACCTCCAAAAATCAATAAGACCATTGATGTCATCGACATTTAATATATTTTTAAGTCTTTCCTTCATTTGCTCATCTGTTGATGTTTCATCAAAATACTTCTTTTTTAAGAATGTCTTGTAGTCCTTCCACTTCTTTGCAGATGTATCGGTAAACCATTTGTTGACAGCCTCATCATAATCAAAGTACGCCTAATTTTCCATTGAAAAGGAGTGATGAGATCATGTACAGATTGCACTAAGCTGCTAAGTGTACAGTAGCTACAGATAATGTAAAGATTGCTAATGTATTAGATTGCCATAAAAAACTGATTATTGATGGACAGATAATGCACTAAGTAGCTATTGATGCACAAATTATACAAGTTGCTATGAATTGGATAACTTGCACAAGGATAGACAATGATATACCTGCAAGCTAGTCCAAACTTTGTCCTTAATATTATAGGGAACATCCCTCCAATCAGTAAATCGTACTGGTAATGTCTTCCTCACTTCACAACCAATGGCACTAGCAAACTTCCTATAGTTTTCTCCTACAGGTTGTCCAAGATCATTGGTTATTATTTTGATTTTGGGCATGTCCGGTTTCCTTGAAAATATGTCATTCATTGTGGTGATTTTCCTTCCATTCCTCTTTTTTGTGTGCAAATCTGTTTAGATGAGAGCAAAATATCAGAAATTATTGTAGCAAGAAATAGCAGCAAATGTTCTTAGATTTTTTCATAAATACAGTACCTTGATTGTCACATAAGAACTCTCCAACAACTTCGTAATCAGAATCATGAGCAGCAGTCTGCTCATTCGCAATCTCAACGTTATCTCTTTGTGGTCTTGGTCGCAAATTATGATGACCAATGGCTGCATCACCTGGGTTATGAGTCCTCTACAAGAAAATGAGCATGATAATGTTAGTTAGAATTTGTACTAGCTTAGAAATGTTGCAGCACATACTATTGTACAAGGCTAACCTTTGTTCTTTTATTTGGTTGGGAACGCTGGAGTTCAGTGCTCAGATGACGAAGATGAAGGGATTCTATCACCTCATTGTTTCTTTCAACTCGTGCCCATTTCAGCTTTTCATACTCAGACATGTCATCATCTCTATTTCCTCTTGCGCTTGGCATTTTGTCTCCTAAAAAGGTACAGAGGAATTAGCAATTTTTTCCTTGTATAGCAAATAATACAAACTGAAGGGAACAAAATTTTTTCAAGTAATCAATGTGGCAATCATATACTGCATAAATAACACTTACTTTTTAGGCGCAACTATTATACCATCTATGTCTGTCCTAGTAGTGGGGACAACCCCATTAATAACATCCACAATCACCTTAGCATTTAGGTCAGGCAATGGCCGAACATGTCCATTACCAGTATCTAGGTGCTCACTCTCCAAGTTATCCATATCATAGAAGTTTCTTGGTTTGGACTGATGCACTGAAACCCACTCAGAACCAGCATGTTCAGGAACATAGAAGACTTGCACTGCTTGTGATGCTAGTATGAAAGGCTCATCTGATACTTTTTCACCAGTATTGAATAAATGTTTAAAGTTGACAGTGGTGACCCCGAACTGATCAGTTTTAACCCATTTGCCCCGCACACGGTTGTCAACCCAATCACACATGAAAAGAACAACATTTCCTTTGTGGTTATAGTTCAATTCAACTATCTCCTTTATAATGCCATAATAAGTTTCACTACCTATTATGGCATTATCATTATCGCCCCTCTCAAAGCATGTGGATTCTGAGACGAGAGCAACCCCACTATTTTGGATAGGCCTACCCACATCATATGACTCAGTGTGAAAATCAAATCCATTTATTCTGTAGCTACTATATTTCTGTGCACTCATGATTGGCGCCTTGGCTAAGATTTGTATCTCATCTGGTACTTCCTCACACGTTTCTTCCACCTATGTTTAGTAAGAAATGTTATTATTAAGGTAATGAGAAGTTCAACTTAGATAGCATACCATAAGTTCAACTTCCTACTTACATGCAACCTAAACCACTCATGAAAGCATTCATGTTGCATTCGGTTGATAGCTCGTTGGTTTCGAACACCAAGTGAGGATAGATAGTGATCATGCTTTCTGCAAAGGTGAATCTATCATCTTACTGTGCAAGAGAATGTAAACATAATGTGGTGTGAAGTGAAACTAACAACTTACTGCAAGTAAGACCCTATATTTGGATAGTTGAACAAAACATATCTGTGTGCTTGCAGCCAAGTTTTGTGGTCTAAACCCACTGTGCACTTCCCAGCTAAACCCCGTCCAATGTGCTCAAAGAAAGGGGTTGTGGAATTTTCAGATTGCAGCCCTTGAATATTTCTAGGGACTTGGCTATGTAAATAGTGTCCACATAGTGTAAGGCTCTCATAAAACATACAACCCTCCATTATCGATCCCTCCGGATGGCTTTTTGTACGAACATCACCTTTCAATCTCATCAAAAACCTATACACATATATAATAAGCCCATTATGTTATAAAATAGTATGTTATTTTTTATAGGTATGTTGCAATACGCTCACAGAAATTACCTCTCAACAGGCCACATGCTACGGAAATGTACTGGACCAGCCACTCTTGCTTGGGCAGGAAGATGGACCATCAGATGTACCATCATGTCAAAAAAGGAGGGAAGGAATATAGTCTCCAAAAGGCTTAAGGTTTCAGCTATTTCAGCCTCTAGACTATCCATATCACTTTTGCGAAAAACAGGAGCACAAATTTTCTTGAAGAAATGACTAACACGTATCACTGCAGCACTAACTACTTCCGGCAATACTTTCCTCACAGCAAGCGGTAGTAACTCTTGTAGAACAATGTGGCATTCATGACTCTTAAGCCCAAACACCTTTCTCTCATTGACAAGAACATTATGACGTATATCAGATGCATGGCCAGCAGGAAACTTTACCCCTTTCAGTACTTCACAAAATAATTTTTTATCATCAAGACTAAATGTATATGGTGCTGGTGGTAAATAAAATTGTTCTTCAACATCAACAGGGTGAAGATCACTTCTAATACCTAAAGCTTGAAGGTCTAAGCGAGAATTCAGATTATCCTTAGATTTTCCTTCAGTACCCAAGAATGTATTAACAAAGTTCTCATACACATTTTTCCCTATGTGCATGACATCAAAATTATGTCGCAGCATCAAATCTTTCCAATAGGGAAGTTTAAACCAAATAGACCTCCTTTTAAAAATGACTACTGGCTCCCCTTCCTTGCGTTTCTTCCTTGAAGGTTTCTTTCCAGATGGATCCTTGCCAAAAACGGTAACAATATCTTTAGTGCACTCCAACACTTCCTCCCCAGAGAGTGGAGTAGGTGCCTTCCTAAATTCAGTTGAACCAAACTTATCAACATCAAACCTAAATGGGTGATTTTCATCCAAAAACATACGATGGCCCATATAGCAAGTCTTGCTCCCCTTTTTTAGTGAATATGAACAAGTATATGAGTGGCAATCAGGACATGCCCCTTCACCAGCGGTGACACAACCTGATACATAGCCTAGACCGGGGAAGTCTGTAATAGTCCACAACACTGCTGCCTTTAAATGGAACCACTCTCTCTTTGATGCATCATAAGTCCAAACCCTAGTGACAAACATATCTACCATATCATTCACAAATGGCTCGAGAAAAACATCCATATCACTACCAGGAGCCTTTCTTCCAGGAATTAGGAAAGAGAGTATGAAATTTGATTGCTTCATGCACATTGATGGTGGAAAATTGTAGGGAATACATATACCAGGCCAAATGCTATAGCTAATAGTTTGGGTTCTATAAGGATTAAAACCATCAGTGGCAAATGCAAGACGTATATTTCTGCTATCCTTAGCAAACTCAGGATTTTTATGATCAAAGTCTTTCCATAGAGGAGAATCAGCAGGATGCCTAAGAACATCATCTTTGGTTCTCTCCTCATCATGCCATCTTGTTAGAGCAGCTGTTTTAGAACATAAAAACAATCTTTGGAGCCTTTTCTTTATCGGAAAGTATCGAAGTACCTTCTTAGGAACCTTGTACACATGTTTCCCATCTAGACTCTTCCTAACTGATTTCCATCGTGAAGCCTTACACTTTGGACATGATTCAGATTTTTCATGTTCCTTCCAATATAGAATGCAATCATTATCACAGGCATCAATACTAGTGTACCCAAGTCCTATAGACTTAATCAATTTCTTGGTTTCATAGTAGGTTTTGGGTAGTGTTGAATCCCCAGGTAAGACATCATTAAATAGATCTAGTGCAAGGTCAAAACTTCTATCAGTCCATCCTCCAAGGAGCTTGATGTGAAGAAGCCTAATCAGGAAACGCAATTTAGTGTACTTCTTGCAATTAGGAAATAATTCTTGACTATTGGCTTCTACCAACTTTTGGAGTTCAATTAGTTCTTTAGGAAGCTCAGCACTGTTGTCTTCTAATTCCCCTCTATCATCTAAACCACAGGCTAGGTCTCTAAGTAATGCAGATATGTCATCCTCTTCACTAGACTCTTCCACGGGATCAACACCACCACCATTGTTGGTATTCACATAAGAGGAACTGGATTCCCCGTGCAAGTTCCAAGTTGTGTAACCTTGTAGAAACCCATCACATATCAAGTGGTCACGTATATCACTTGAATCTCTCCAAAATAAGTTAACACACTTTCTACAAGGGCATAGAATCTTCTCCCCTACTGCTGAATTTCTAAATGCAAAAGCTAGGAAACTGTTTACCCCATGTATGTATTCCTTTGTGTGTGTCACACCCATATTTTAAGAACAAAATAGGATGCATAAAAGACTCATATGTGCCCCAGAAACAGTCGCACACATAAGTAGACAAATCTCAAATGTACCATCGCAGTGTTTATTACATAGCGGAATATAAAATATCACATAGTCTCATACAAAAATGATAACATAAAGTAAACCACGCTCTCAACGGAAGCTCCACACAGGGACACTGTTGACTGGTTGACTCCAAACCTAGTACTCATAACGGTAATCCTCATTCCAGTCATCTTCATTATCATATCCTGAGGTGTTGGAAAATTGCAAGAGTGAGCACATATCGTACTCAACAAGTATAACCAGGGGTTCATGAGGCTCAAATAGCTGACACTGGTTTGACTGCATTTAGCTTTTAATAGTGGATAGCATGTTCATAATTAAATAGCAATTGTCAAGGAAGCATAAATAATCCATTAATCCCATGATCATGTGTAAGCATAATTAATCCATTGCATAAACGATAATCAAATGAACATAACAACTTAATAAGCTCATCGTCGGCGCAGCAAGAACCCCCAAGGCCGCTCATAACCGTGAGCACGGCTAGTATACCAGTTTTACACTCTGCAGAGGTTGTACATCTTTACCCATGAGTCATGATTTACCCTTTCGCCCGAGGTAGCTAATCTCTTAACCCCCTTCCTAGGGAGGTCGGCAGGGATCACTATGAAGCCTTTCAAAAGTTCGTCTAACAAGTTAGGGCCGCAAGGTTTCCTTTGCGCGCAGATATAGAGGGCCCCCTTCCGATGGCACAATGACTCGCAGCCTATACTCATACAGACAGAGGCCACACTATACCCAAAACGGTTCAGCCCCTCCGCTCTTTCGAGTAACCTCTAACAAGCTAGAAAAGTGCTTCATACTGAGCTAAAGCCAGAGCCATTATAGCCCTCATGGTTGCACTGTTGTCCCGGTGATCACTTACAGACAAGATCTCATACAGTTATATGTGTCATTCTTTTATGTTCATTGCATAGCTATTAATCATCTTACAAGATCATGGATTATATCAAGCACTAGCACATCTACAACAAATGCACATTAAGTAGGTAGGCAAGGAATACAGGTAACAATCATCTATGATTTTGCTAAGGTCGACAAGGTGATAGCATGCATATGATATATATGTGGTTATAAGTGAATAGGTAACAAGGATGGTCCCAAGTTATACTTGCCTTGACCAAAGCTCTCCTGAGCCCGCTGGTCTTCAAAAGCTTGGTCTTGATCACCAACGTACAGCTCACCGTCTATTCCCAAACATCAATCAACAACACGCAATCCAATGGAGACAATCATACACAAAGCAAACAAGGTATAATTAGAACATTACACCAAACAGTGGTAAAACAAATATAAAAGTTTATCAAAATATTCTACGCAGTGCTACGATCACACAAACGTAAAGTTCACGAAAATCGGAATTAAAACGAGTAAGATATGAATTTTCTAAGATTTCCTATAGAGTAATAATTAATTAAATGCTACTGCAGAAATAAAAAGTTTCAAAACAGAGAAAATAGTACTACTAACATGTAGAGCTCGTAAATACGAATCTAACGCAATTTGAATGGATCAATTTGGAGTTAAAACGATCATTATATGGCTAAAACAAACTAGTGTATTTCCTTTGTATTTCTAGATTTGTTTTTTAAAGAAAAACGGCAACAAAATCCATCTGCGTCATCATGACGTCATCCAGCTAGCACATCACGCTTGCTCACCTCGACGAGTCGGACGACATGAGCACCAAGAAACGTCACGGGGCTAGCCAGTGTGGCTCGGATTTGACGAGCTCACCAAGAACGATCTCAACGATGGGGAGCGGACTGGCTTGGACTCGATGGGACGGACGGCAAGTTCCTTTGCGAGACGCAGGTTGACGGAGGCTTTCCTCGACGTGAAGCTCGCGAGGCAGCGGCGGCGGCGCGGCAGCCGGACAAGAGCTAGGGCAGCGATGCAACATCCAGGAGCCAAGGGTTCTCGGTTTGCAAAGGGATATATATGGCCAACAGAGATACTCCGTATCTTACGAGAATTAGGGAGATACGAGAATTAGGGAGAGATCAGGTTCTACACGAAGCAGGAGAAAAAGAAAAGGCCTCCGGACCCAAAAAAAACAAAGAGATGGTGCCAGTTTTTTTTTATCCAAAAGCTATTTTCAAATCCAATTTGAAAACAATTTAAATTCAGTTCTAAGCTCTAGTCAAAAACCACTCATCTCAAAAATCAAATGCACAGGCATGCATGCTCAAACTCATTGCTAACTCCTATGATAATTTTTAATTTAAGGAAAAATTTCATTTTACTATATTTTTATGAGCACAGAAATACAAAATAAATTATTTTAGCTCTATTTTCAAAGAAGCAAAATTTAGGGTGTTACAATTCTACCCCCTTAAGATGAATCTCGTCCCGAGATTCAGAAGATGGTGATCAAAGAGATGTCTATACTCCGTCTTTAAATCTTTTCTTCCTTGTGTGGTTGCATCGTCTTGGTAAGGATTCCACTTTTTCCACTCACATACTTTGGTAGCTCCCTAAATCTTATTCACACCCACATTGCTCAGTCTTCCAGTAACATAGTTTCGTTGCGTTTTACATCCAAGAAGCTTCTTATATTTTTTTTTTGCCTTCATTGTTGTGGATTCTGACTCGGTTCACTCCCAACTTGCTCTTTAACATTATTATTTGGATAGTACTCGACTTCATCGTACTCATAACATTCCTTCAACGGTAGAAACATCAATCTCTTCCCACATATCAGTGAGAGGCACCATATAGGACTCATGATTCATGGGATACTATACTTCCTGTCATTAAGTGACCAACGTCAATAACATGAGCAAGGAGAGATGATCATAATCATGGGGTATCTCAAGAGACAACTCTCACTTCAAGATAGTTTAACAATGCATCATCCGTGATATCAAGGTACTACCCCCCTTAAGACGAGGTTGGTTGGGGAACATTAGGGACTAATTCTCCTATCCTTTTTGGACGCTACACATCATAGTCTTTTAAATTTGTTGTGCCGAGTCTCTCGATCCAAGGTTAGTTTCATCACTAAGTTCCAATTATCGGTACCTTTATCATAGTTAAGTTGCTTCACTCTCGCATCCCACTTTTAACTTCGTAAACTTTGGTGTCATCTGATCCTCATAAACATAACTCTCAATCCATGAGTATCAGCAATGACATAAACCTCCATTGGTATTAGCACACTCCAAATAGAATGATATATTGAACAAACCAAACATACTTGCATTTGATGTACTTATAAATGTTCCACTCATTACCCACTTCTTCTCCTTGTAATTTCTTTAATTAGGCTACCCCCTTAGAAAAGGTCAATTAGGGGACACAAGAAAGGTAGCTTGCATACTTTCCAAACAAGTACATTGAGAACTTCTGACATCCCAAAGAACTTATGTGTAAGGGGAGAACAAACAGGTATCCTGAAATTTTCTCGTGATATGAAAACACCAGCGTAGTAAAACAGGTATAACTCTTATTCTGTTAATCCAATAGAGTTGTAGCTTATACCGTTAGAAAACTTATGAAATTCACCACAACTTTCATGTAGAAGACCTCCTTAGATTCTGTCTTTAAGCTTAAGTAAAATAGCCAAATATAATATCCTTTCTGATAATGTCTCAGCAAAGGTGTAGTAACTTTCAGAAATTATATCTCGAGCTACTTAACTCATCTGGAGATGATCCTTACATTTTTTTAAAAGCTTAGGAAATCCTCTACAACTTTCGTATACCATGTTTTCCCAGATTCTGTCTTTAACTTGGCCGAAAATAGGGAATACCAAACCTGTCCAGACTTTGATACAGAATAGAAACATCCAATTGTAAGTATCATATCTCAGGTTCTACTTAGCCAAATAACTTCCAGCTTATACTGTTGGAAAGCTTAGCAAGTCTTCTATAACTTTTCTATAGAACACTTTTCCAAATTCTCTAGTTATATTTGTCTCAAACAGCAAGTTCCCGAAACTGGTCTAGACTCTGGACAGCACATCTGTATCATCTTGTGATTTTTGTAACTTCCAAACCATAATAGCTATGAGGGTGATTCTTGCGGTCAGAGAAAGATCTTGAAGTCTAGTTGTTCCCAGAAAAATTTGATAAACTTTGCACGATCGGACCTTTAGATACACCAGCATTATTGCAAACTGATCCAGAAATCAGCAAGGGATAGAAACAAGAGATAGCCAAACCCAACTACTTATTTCATTAATCCTTATGCCTTAGGTCAATAAACTAATGAAATTGTGAAGTAATTCCACAAGATCATTGCAATCATTACAAAGATCCAAATCAAACATAAGCATAATAACAAACCAACTAAGCACACTTCACTCAACTTGCGATATTATCGTTCTCTTCATTAAGGGGTGAAGATCCTATAACCTCCTATTCCAATGACGTTAGAAGGTGGTAAGAAAAGTTCTAAAAGTATATTCAAAGCAAGGAGTGGTGATGAGAACAAGTCTTTTTAAAATAAGCAATAAAGGTGAAGATGAATAGGATATAGTGTGGAAGAAAATATCAAAGGTCTATAGAGCAAGGATTTTATAGCAATTTCAAAACCTTAAGACGACCAATTTCTAACTAAGCTTGCGTCCGACAGTCAACAAAGCTTTGATACCAATTTGTCACACCCATATTTTAAGAACAAAATAGGATGCATAAAAGACTCATATGTGCCCCAGAAACAGTCGCACACATAAGTAGACAAATCTCAAATGTACCATCGCAGTGTTTATTACATAGCGGAATATAAAATATCACATAGTCTCATACAAAAATGATAACATAAAGTAAACCACGCTCTCAACGGAAGCTCCACACAGGGACACTGTTGACTAGTTGACTCCAAACCTAGTACTCATAACGGTAATCCTCATTCCAGTCATCTTCATTATCATATCCTAAGGTGTTGGAAAATTGCAAGAGTGAGCACATATCGTACTCAACAAGTATAACCAGGGGTTCATGAGGCTCAAATAGCTGACACTGGTTTGACTGCATTTAGCTTTTAATAGTGGATAGCATGTTCATAATTAAATAGCAATTGTCAAGGAAGCATAAATAATCCATTAATCCCATGATCATGTGTAAGCATAATTAATCCATTGCATAAACGATAATCAAATGAACATAACAACTTAATAAGCTCATCGTCGGCGCAGCAAGAACCCCCAAGGCCGCTCATAACCGTGAGCACGGCTAGTATACCAGTTTTACACTCTGCAGAGGTTGTACATCTTTACCCATGAGTCATGATTTACCCTTTCGCCCGAGGTAGCTAATCTCTTAACCCCCTTCCTAGGGAGGTCGGCAGGGATCACTATGAAGCCTTTCAAAAGTTCGTCTAACAAGTTAGGGCCGCAAGGTTTCCTTTGCGCGCAGATATAGAGGCCCCCCTTCCGATGGCACAATGACTCGCAGCCTATACTCATACAGACAGAGGCCACACTATACCCAAAACGGTTCAGCCCCTCCGCTCTTTCGAGTAACCTCTAACAAGCTAGAAAAGTGCTTCATACTGAGCTAAAGCCAGAGCCATTATAGCCCTCATGGTTGCACTGTTGTCCCGGTGATCACTTACAGACAAGATCTCATACAGTTATATGTGTCATTCTTTTATGTTCATTGCATAGCTATTAATCATCTTACAAGATCATGGATTATATCAAGCACTAGCACATCTACAACAAATGCACATCAAGTAGGTAGGCAAGGAATACAGGTAACAATCATCTATGATTTTGCTAAGGTCGACAAGGTGATAGCATGCATATGATATATATGTGGTTATAAGTGAATAGGTAACAAGGATGGTCCCAAGTTATACTTGCCTTGACCAAAGCTCTCCTGAGCCCGCTGGTCTTCAAAAGCTTGGTCTTGATCACCAACGTACAGCTCACCGTCTATTCCCAAACATCAATCAACAACACGCAATCCAATGGAGACAATCATACACAAAGCAAACAAGGTATAATTAGAACATTACACCAAACAGTGGTAAAACAAATATAAAAGTTTATCAAAATATTCTACGCAGCGCTACGATCACACAAACGTAAAGTTCACGAAAATCGGAATTAAAACGAGTAAGATATGAATTTTCTAAGATTTCCTATAGAGTAATAATTAATTAAATGCTACTGCAGAAATAAAAAGTTTCAAAACAGAGAAAATAGTACTACTAACATGTAGAGTTCGTAAATACGAATCTAACGCAATTTGAATGGATCAATTTGGAGTTAAAACGATCATTATATGGCTAAAACAAACTAGTGTATTTCCTTTGTATTTCTAGATTTGTTTTTTAAAGAAAAACGGCAACAAAATCCATCTGCGTCATCATGACGTCATCCAGCTAGCACATCACGCTTGCTCACCTCGACGAGTCGGACGACATGAGCACCAAGAAACGTCACGGGGCTAGCCAGTGTGGCTCGGATTTGACGAGCTCACCAAGAACGATCTCAACGATGGGGAGCGGACTGGCTTGGACTCGATGGGACGGACGGCAAGTTCCTTTGCGAGACGCAGGTTGACGGAGGCTTTCCTCGACGTGAAGCTCGCGAGGCAGCGGCGGCGGCGCGGCAGCCGGACAAGAGCTAGGGCAGCGATGCAACATCCACGAGCCAAGGGTTCTCGGTTTGCAAAGGGATATATATGGCCAACAGAGATACCCCGTATCTTACGAGAATTAGGGAGATACGAGAATTAGGGAGAGATCAGGTTCTACACGAAGCAGGAGAAAAAGAAAAGGCCTCCGGACCCAAAAAAAAAACAAAGAGATGGTGCCAGTTTTTTTTTTATCCAAAAGCTATTTTCAAATCCAATTTGAAAACAATTTAAATTCAGTTCTAAGCTCTGGTCAAAAACCACTCATCTCAAAAATCAAATGCACAGGCATGCATGCTCAAACTCATTGCTAACTCCTATGATAATTTTTAATTTAAGGAAAAATTTTATTTTACTATATTTTTATGAGCACAGAAATACAAAATAAATTATTTTAGCTCTATTTTCAAAGAAGCAAAATTTAGGGTGTTACAGTGTGCCTAGCATCAGTATGGATCCATGATTTATCCATGAGCCTTTGTGGGGACTGAGAGTATACCTGCAATACTTGAATCTGTTGGCTGCAAGCAATGAGATCAGGATGGCGTTGATGCATCAGATCTGGAACTTTGTTGGGTTTAGTGGGCCAACTCCACAATACTTTAACCTAGGGAGCTAAAATAAATCAGAAAGAATATATCAATTATGCCTGCTTGCAACACTGGAAAACAACAATCTCTTAAAAAAACTGAATATATCAAACTTTGGTAATATGATCTCTTGAACTTAAACATGCTGCATGTAATCAACTATAAGTAAATGTAAGCATGTTCAGAAAGTATGGAAATTGATTTCTTTAGTAGCTACAGTAGCAAGATAAAAAAAAGATGCACAAAGCTGCAGGTGTGATGCAGCCTACAAATTGCTGCAATACATACACACATTCAGAATGCAATAGTTAAATTGGGACAAAGATTTATTGGGATAGTTGTTCAGTAAGAAACAAATATAGGAGCCAAAAAAGAATTCCCAGAATGATTTCCGGCTAACAGTAAGACCAATTATATAGACCCCTGATTATTTTCAGAATGGTTTCAGTAAGAAGGAAACATGAAATTCAATATGTTAACCTTAGAATTGCAAAGATAAAAGAAGAGCACAATCCCATCAAATTGGCATGCTCTACAACCGCTTACAGCCTACTCAAGAATGGAAAAATGGTCTAATTCACAAATTGAGATGCTTATGAAAAATACTATTTCTTTTGCGGCACTTGCCAATTACGAGGAAAAGAACCAGCAATGTGGTTTGCCAGGAAATATAAGGCCACAAATTTCTTTTCTTTTGGTCTGCAACAAATGGATGAATTTTCGGCATGCTTGTGGCTATGGTTGGTGACCTTGATGATACACGTTATATTGTTAAACAAGCTTCCTTGATTACATCAGTTCTCCAATAAAGTTAGTAATTGTTATAGCACTATCAACAAAGACATTTTTATGGTCCCTTCTCATGGACTGAGACGCCTTAAATTAGTACAGTACTAGAGACTACTGAATGGCCGTGTTTCAATCAGGAAGCAAGATAAATATCCTAGCTTCAGAAATCAACAGCAAGGTAGACTGAGGCAGAGCTGTCCTCTCGGCCACTGAATGACCGTGTTTATTTCCTGCCTGCTCGGACACTGAAACCTTGCAGAATGGCCGTGTTTATTTCCTGCCTGCTCGGCCACTGAAACCTCTGGGATTCGGCTGGCTTACCAGGAAAAGAACCAGCAATGTGGCAGCACGGTCAACTTTGGGGCCTGGGGGTGCGTCCTCCACCGTCGCGTGCTCCACGGCAACGTCGTCTACAGGGCCATGTGCTCCACCGTGGCTTGCTCCAGGCGGCGGCGGGTAGGATTTGAAGTTCTGCACTCCGACGCACAGAGGAAAGGGTTAGAGGCAGCTCCGACCGGTGCGAATCCCGTCAGTAGGGGCTGTGCTGCGAGGAGCAGGGAACTTACCGGCCTCGAGCGCACAGCATAGAAGCCAGTAACGCCGCCCGACGCTGGCTTCAGTTGGTGGCGCAGTCAGATTGCAGGCGGTGGGTGGCGCAGGTGGGAGTAGGGGGTCGGCGAGGCTCCAGCGAGGACAGTTAGGCGGGGACGGCCATGTTCCAGGCGGCACAGCAGCAGAGCGAGGGTGCGGAGGTCATGGAGCCGGGCGGCGTGGAGACGCTAGCTGGCCGGCGGCGCGAGATTTGGATGGACGAAGAGTGCGGCGCGGGGAGATTTGGGAGATGGCGCGTGGAGGCGGAGTGTGGGCGGCGGCTGGATGGAATTTGGGGAGGCAAATATATCTAGGTTTTCTTACCTGGTGCCCATTTTCTTTAGCGTCGGACAGGCCAACGCTGTATCCAGTTTCAGCGTCAGATCGGCTAACCCTATAGATCAATAATTATAGCGTCAGATAACAACTCGCTATATATGACTTCAGCGTCAGATCGTCTCTCGATTTTCTTTACCGTCAGATCCTCCAACGGTTAAAAAAACATTTACCGTCAGATGTCTGACCCTAAAAAAGTGTTGTGGTGTAGTGGTATAAGGTACCAACTCGGACGCAGAGGTTCTTCAATATTCCCTTGGGGAAACTTAACGTCTGATCTGCAAACTGCAAACACATGGTTGTTTTTAATAAAGGATATGTAAAGAATTTTTCATAGTGTACCCCAGGCATAATGTTGATACTAGAGCCAAAGTCGCAGAGTGCTTCTGGGAAGTCCACCATGCCGATGGAGATCGGGATGACGGGGCATCCTGGATCGCCTCTCTTGACCGACAGAAGGTCAGTAGTAGCTTCCGCAATGGGGTCACTCTAGTAGTTACCTATATCAAACATGTCTACAAAATTTGCAGATTCTAATCCTTCCGATTATGATGGTATACCGGGGTTAGTAACAGGAACAATAGCCGCTATTTGATTTAACTGAGATTCAATAATTTTATTAAAGCTAATTTGATTCTTGATGGCAGTAGAGAAATTATCCATTCTATTATTCAAATTTTCTAGCATTTTATCATTAGATGCCAATTTCTTAGATAGGTTATCCATTAGCTTTCCTTGATTAGACACTAACTCTCTCAGAGGTGAAAAATTATTATTATTGTAAGAATTGTTACCTTGATAATTACCAGAGTAGTTAGGCCTATGTTGATTCCAACCTTGATTTTGTTGAGGACAGTTGTAGTAGTAGTTGTTGTTGTTGCTGTTGATGTAGTTTACATCCTCAAGCATCTCAGGGCAGTGATTACCTGAGTGTCTGGTATCTCCACATTCCTCACAAGTTATGTGAGAGTCGTATACGTGCACAACTTCTTTCTTATCTCCAGCTCTATCATCGAGCTTCTTCATGAGCAAGTCTAGCTTAGCAGACAGCATGTCTACCTCCTTGAGCTGATGCATACCTCCACCTCTCTTGCGTGTCTGGGTCCTTTCTTCATTCCAGCCTTGGTTGGACGCCATCTTCTCCACAAGAGCTGTGGCTTGTGATATGGTGAGTGATAGGAATGCTCCTCCAGCTGCAGCATCCATGGTCTCACGGGCACAATTGCTGAGCCCATGATAAAACGTCTGCTTCAGTAGCCAACTCTCTATTCCATGATGGGGACATTCTAGGATGTAGTCTTGGAAGCGCTCCCATGCTTCTAGAACGGATTCATCATGTTGTTGCTGAAAACTTGTAATTTTCCCACGGAGAGCATTGGTCTTGCCTATAGGAAAGAACTTAGCCAGAAAGTTCATGGAGCAGAGTGCCCACGTAGTATTCTTCTCTTTTGTAGCGTAGAACCACTGGTTCGCTCTCCCCATCAGTGAGAATGGGAAGAGGTGAAGTAGTATAGCATCTCTAGGGACTCCTGATATGGTGAATGTGCTGCAAATCTCCAGGAAGTGTTGGAGATGAGCACTAGTATCTTCGTGTGCCTTCCCACAGAACTGGTTGGATTGCACCATGTTGATAAGTCCAGGCTTGAGCTCAAAGTTGCCGTCGATCTCTGCAGCAGGTCCAGTGCGGATGTTGTCCGTAGTGGGAGCTGAGAACTCGCGGATCGATTTGTTTCCCATGACTTCGAATTCTGAAGACAAGTTTCGGGTGAAACTTCGGCGATCTTCTTGATTGGATGAAGCTTCGTGCTGAAGTGTTGACGATCTCTTCTTGAGCTTGGCTCTTGTTTTTCTAAATAATTCTTTGGGATTGTCAACAAAATTTCCTGGAAGATGTCTTCTATTCACACATTATCCTGCATAAAATAAAATAGAAAACTAATGAGGAAAAACTGTATGAGAGAATTGACAATCTCAATCATATTAGTGATGCGAATGATGACTCGAAATTCCATATTCATTCCTGATTAGTAATCAACCTTCCCCGGCAACGGCGCCAAAAATGCTTGTTGGGCATTCTTAACGTCACTATCAAAAGTAGACTTAGTGTTCTAATTCTGATAACGGCGCCAAAAATGCCAAACCTATCCCTCATGCCACTTAAGCCAAGTTGTCATCCCCAACATGACATGAGAGATGCGGTATTGAAATATGCAATTGCACTTCTAAATAAATAATAAATGAGATCTGCAAGCACACAGATTAATACCGATGTAGCATTTTAACCGGGAAGTATTCCAGGTATTGTTATTTATATTTTTACCACTAGGACGGGATTGCTAAACATCAATGTTGATTACGGAATGGAATATAGAATTGAGTATCTATCATTGCATGTATAATTGAGAGCATTTATCTATCTCTTTCATACAGGGATAAATATCACATAAAAGGTAGATAAAGTATGAATGGTGACAAAGATAATTAATCTGATCAGCATAACTTAGCCACATATAAAGATGGTAAGCACCTCAACAGATATTCTAGCAAGTCATTAGCATGGAATTAGGACGAACTACAAGAATATTTCCTAAGTTATTCTTAACTATACAGTCTAGCATATCATAGTTAGTGCAATTATACTTGGCAATCATTGCGAGACAGGATTACGCCCATGCATAGTGATATTATCAAGGAAGATGAGAAACATAGCAATCACTACCCTATAATAATATTGTTCTGCCAGCCCTATACACGAGAGGGGGACTATATAAGAATCAATGGAGCTATCACTACCACGAACTACCCCGCGATTTGGCATATAGGGTACAATCGCAGCTAAATACGGTATAGGCACCATGCCTACACAATACTTATCATTTACCCACTGTACATATGGGTAAACGCTATATAATCCTAAACATGTATATAATTCCAGTCTAACTAAGCCAAGCCTATAACTATGATAAACTAAGAACAATATAATTGCAAATATAAACAAGTAGAGCAAAGTCATAATCAATATATTGAAGTAGAACAAAGTCATATTCATAATATTGAAGAACAAAGATGAACTATTGAAGAACAGTAGAGGAATTACCAAGAATCATCTTGACAGATCCGGAAACCAATAGAAGATTGACTCCTTCTAGTTCTAATCCTATGTAGCTCTTCTAAGCTAGAGATCCAATTGATGTGGTGGATCTAGGGCTTGATCCGAGGCTTCTTCTCCCGAGATGGATAATTAATTAGGGTTTCTGAGGGATAGAGGTCCTCTCCTCCAGGGGCCAGGGGGTCTGCTTATATAGTCCTTCCAAATCAATGTGGGTCGTCGGATCAAACCAACATTAATCGCACGGTTTTCCTTGATCCTTTAGGTCGGTGGAGCATGATCCGCGAAGTTGAACATGATTGGCCCTTAGGCCTAGGCGGGCGCCTAAGGGGGGACGGCGGGCGCCCTGCCCCCGGGCTCGATCGGCCTCCCGTTCGTTCCCGTGGCTTCTAGACTCTTCTAGATGTTAGATAATTGCGCGGCACGTTAATATCTCTATGTAAACCCGATGTGTGGGTCTTTCCTCCATATTTCCTGATAACCCCCTACAGAAATAGACAAACACCAAAACTCGTGGAATTCTATCAGATAAAACCCTAAGTGTGGGTGTCAGTTGCAATTGGATCCTTTTCTTTGTTTATTTGTTGATTAAATTTGATACTTAAGGACCGTTGACAATGCTGATGCTTATTGGGCCGATAAGATAGCCGAAGTGATGAGAGATCAATTTGGGATAAAACCCAAAGTCAATACTTACTCTTATCGGACACCATATCCTCCTGCATACGACTGCACCAATTTTTTGGGCAGGATGATACGTCAACCATGGAGCACGTTAACAAGTTCATCATCTAGTGTGGAGAAGCTGCTAACAGAGATGAGTTAAGGGTTCGTTTATTCTCATCATCTTTGTCTAGATCGGCATTTACTTGGTTTATTTCGTTACCTCCAAACTCGGTGATCACATGGGCCGATCTAGAGAAACAGTTCTACGAATACTTCTTTTCTGGAGTTCATGAGAAGAAGATTATCGATTTAGTTAGGCTGAAGCAACTCAATGATGAATCGGTTGAAAGCTTTGTGCAAAGGTTGCGAGATGTCAAGAATAAATGCTATAGTCTGGTTCTGGACGATCGGCAGCTAGCTGATTTGGCTTTCCAGGGATTATTGCCACATATTAGAGACAAGTATGCTTCTCAAGAGTTCGAAAGTCTGAGTCATTTAGTGTAGAGGATTTTTGACCAAGATATCAAAGTTTTTGAACCTAAGAGAGCATGGAACAAAAAGGTGTCATTTGTCGATGAGGCAGCAAGTTCAGACTCTTATGAAGAACCAGATATCGGCTTGGCCGAGTGGGTAAAGAATAAGAAGCCGATGTCTTGCCCTTTTGGGCATAAAGAGCCACTAGGATATTTGACTTTCTGCTTCAGGAGGGGCAAATTAAGTTGTCACCTAACTATGTGATTCCATCGGCAGAAGAATTAAAAAGGATTAAGTATTGCAAGTGGCATAATGTAACGTCTCATAGTACAAATGAATGCAAGGTTTTCAGGCAACAACTGCAATCGGCTATAGAGTCTAGGAGAATTAAGTTCGATAGCTCCAAAGCTCAAAAGCCGATGAAGATCGACCAACATCCTTTCCATACAAATATGTTGGATGCTAAGGGAAAGACTAAAGTATTGACTTCAGAGGCAGTTGAAAGAAGGGCATCGATGGATCCTCAGCATCAGATCACTGCCGATGACGCCAAAGGCAAAGGCTTGATCCAAGAAGGAACCAGCTTAGGGAAGCCTCCTGGATCTGGCATTGTGATTACTCATAGAAGGCATCGGGAGACCTAGCAGCAGCGTGAGGATCGGTTTCGGCGTCAACAGGAGGATTGTCGCCGGGAAGAAGAAAGACGCCGACAAGAGTGGAATCGGCATAAAGATCATTGGAATTGCACGTTCTTCATCCACTGCTGGGAGCAAAACATCAAGCTACCAACTGTTAGAGACTACCCTGAGTGCAATGGCTATAATCGGTATGATAGACCAAATTGGCAGTACCAGGACGATGATCGGCGTTTTGATGGGCCGATTAGAGGAAGGGCCTTGGTTCATGATCGGCTGGGGGCAGACTCAGTGTGCATGACAGGCTTGGTAAGCGTGTCGGTTATTTTCCCAGAAGCCAAGAGGAGCTTGAGGAAATGGCGGATGTACGAGTTCCCGATGAGTTCATATTTTGCAGGGATGCTAATACTTATCGAGTGGAATCAAGGGAAAATCATCGCCAGTCGGTTAGACAACCACAACTTCCTCCATGGTGTCCAGAGGGTTTAACTAGGACATAGAAAAGAAGGCTACAGCGGGAGCGACGGCAAGAGTTGAGTAGAGAAGAGAATTCTACTAAGTCTGGAGATCGGCAGCAGTCGGATCCCAAAGAAAAAAGTCCATCGGTAGATGTTATTATGGTGTTTATGTTGCCGATGGAATTCCTTGCGCCCTTCAGTGATGACTAGGAGGTGGATTCTCCCGATTAGATAGCTCAATTGGCTCTAGACCCGATGACGGCTATCTTTGAAAAGCCCGCTGATAATGAGAGGCAACATCTTAAAGCTTTGTTTGACAAAGGTAGGGTTGATGGACAGCCGATGACCAAGATACTTGTTGATGGTGGGGCCGCTATCAATATTATGCCATACGCAGTCTATCAGAAGCTTGGGAAAGGAGATCAAGATTTGACCAAGACTGATATGATGCTTAAGTATTTTGAAGGAATGTGTCTCCTGTGAAAGGGTCCATTTGTGTTGAGTTGAGCATCGGCGGAAAGACTTTGCCGACAACATTCTTCGTCATGAGTGGAAAGGGTGCTTATAATCTGCTGTTGGGCAGAGATTGGATTCAGGCCAATTGTTGCATCCCCTCTACAATACATCAATGCTTGGTTCACTAGGTAGGTGGCAAGATTGAAATTGTCCTAGGGGATTCTTCGTATGTTATTGCATTGGTAGAAGCAGATATTTATGAAAAGACCAGATGCATTTTAGGAGAGGTTTGGGAGAGGGATTTCCTCAAGGTTGCCGATTATGAAATTCCACCGATCCAAGCAGTCGGTTCTGATGAGGAGTTTTAATGGATAGGTTCGCCGATGATGGAAAATTAGGCCAGGGATTTACATCGGATGATGATTTAATAGAAGTAGATATAGGTAATGGTGATAAGCCAAGGCCTATTTTTATTAGTGCTAAGTTAGATTCTGAGTGTAAGCAGCAGTTAACTGACTTATTAAAGGAATATAAAGATTGCTTTGCTTGGGATTATACCGAGATGCCTGGTTTAGACCGATCTATTGTTGAACATCGGTTACCTATCAAGTCTGGATTTCGACCGCATCAGCAGCCAGCTCGCCGATGCAATCCTAGTATTCTTCCTGATATTAAGGCCAAAATAACTAAACTTATTGAAGCTAAATTTATTCGGCAATGTCGGTATGCCGAGTGGATTTCCAATGTCGTGCCGGTTTACAAGAAGAATGGGAAGCTTCGTGTCTGCATTGATTTCAGGAATCTTAACAAAGCTACACCGACAGATGGTTACCCAATGCCGGTTGCCGATTTGTTGGTTGATACCGCAGCTAGACATCGGATCATTAGCTTTATGGATGGAAATACAGGATATAATCAAATATTCATGGCCGAAGAAGATATTTCAAAGACTGCATTTAGATGTCCTGGTCATGTGGGGTTGTTCGAATGGATAGTCATGACCTTTGGCTTGAAAAATGCTGGTGCTACTTATTAGAGGGCTATGAATTTTATCTTTCATGAGTTCATCAGCAAATTGGTGGAAATCTATATTGATGATGTGGTAGTTAAGTCTGGAGATTTCACAAAACATCTTGCCGATCTACGAAAGGTGTTGGAGTGCACAAGGAAACAAGGTTTAAAGATGAATCCTAATAAGTGTGCATTTGGTGTATTGGCAGGTCAATTTCTTGGTTTCATGGTGCATCAGAGAGAAATTGAAATTAGTAGGAGATCTATTGATGCTATCAACAAAATAGTTGCTCCCACCAACAAGACTGAACTCCAATCCCTGATCGGCAAAATAAATTTTATCAGGCGATTTATATCTAACTTGTCTGGTAAGATTTGTGTTTTTTGTCCTTTACTTAAGTTGAAAGCTGATCAAGAGTTTGTGTGGGGAAGAGAACAACAGTTGGCATTGGACGAAATCAAGAGTTATTTGACGAATCCTCCAGTTCTGATTCTGCCTCAGCAAGGAAAACCTTTCAAATTGTATTTGTCTACCGATGGAATGGTCATCAGTTCGGCTCTAATTCAATAATTTGAAGGGAAGGAGCATGTGATTTATTATTTAAGCAGAAGACTGGTTGATGCTGAGACAAGGTATTCGACAATTGAAAAATTATGTTTATGCTTATACTTTTCATGTACCAAGTTGAGACACTATTTGCTATCGAACGAATGCACTGTTATATGCAAAGATGATGTAGTCCGATACATGCTATCTATGCCGATTATGAGTGGCAGAATTGGCAAATGGATTTTGACACTGTCAGAATTTGATTTGCGCTATGAGTCGGCTAAGGTAGTCAAAGGGAAGATTATGGCCGATTATGTGACTCAGCATTGCGGTGTGGTAAAGACTTTGGAGATTGTTCCTTGGACACTCTTCTTTGATGAATCTACGTGTGACCGGGGGCAGGAATCGGCATAGTATTAATTTCTCCTCAGGGGAGGTGGTACGAGTTCTCTTTGCCGATTGTTGCTACATTGTCAAATAATCATGCCGAGTACCAAGCTCTAATCAAGGAATTGGAATTGTTAAAAGAGGTTCATGCCGATGTTGTTGAAACCTTCGGCGATTCTATGCTTGTTATAAATCAATTGGCTGGATTTTATGAATGCCGAAGTGAAGTCTTGATAACCTATTATAAAATGAGTATGCAACTGTTGAGGGAATTCAAGGATTTCCGATTAGAGCATGTTCCTCGATTACATAATGAAGAAGCTAATCGGTTGGCTCAAAACGCCTTGGAATATCAACCCATCTTAAATATGTTATCGGCAATCAGTGCTGATGATTGGAGAAAAGAAGTCATTGATTATTTAAAAGATCCATCTAAAAAGGTCGAGAGGCGTGTTAGGTTTCAAGCTACCAAGTATGTACTCCTTGAAGAAGAATTATATTTTCGAACGATAGATGGAGTTCTACTCAAATGCTCGGGTGATGATGAGGCTAGAAGCTTGATGGGTGAGATCCATGAAGGGGTGTGTGGAGCACATCAGTCGGCTTTTAAGATGAAGTGGATGATTAGAAGGAATGGATATTATTGGCTGACTATACTTGAAGATTGCTTTAAATACTTCCAAGGGTGTCAAGGATGTCAGAAATTTGGCAATATTCAGAGGGCACCCGCATTGGCCATGAATCCTATTATTAAGCCTTGGCCGTTCCGGGGATGGGCTATTGATCTAATCGGCCAGATTTATCCGCCATCAAGCAAGGGGCATAAGTTCATCTTAGTTGCCACTGATTATTTTACTAAGTGGGTTGAAGCTATTCCTTTGAAGAAAGTGACATCGGCTAACATGATTGATTTTGTGAAAGAGCATATTGTTTACCGATTTGGTATTCCTCAAACAATCACTACCGATCAGGGTACTATGTTCACGTTGGGAGAGTTTGATGAATTTGCAATCGTTATGGGGATTAAAGTGTTGAATCTTCTCCTTATTATGCTCAAGCTAATGGACAAGCCAAAGCATCTAACAAAGGGATTATTAAGCTCATCAAGCGAAAGATTGAAGAAAATCCTAAAAGGTGGCATACATTATTGAATGAAGCTTTGTGGTCATTGTTGGGTATTTTAAACGCAAACAGAAAAATCCACAAGCGCACGGATACCGATGTAGCTTTCACCTGGGAGTATTCCAGAGTATCGATTTTCCACAGAGAACGTGAGTGTACTAATTAAGATCCAAGATCGCCCAAGGATAACTATATAATTGTTTTTGGTGGGAAGAGAGGAAGTTTCCTGAGAGTTCTCTAGTTGATCAAAGAATCAAGAATTACTTCAAGATTATCTATATCGAGACATCAGAACACTAACCACAGAAAGAGATGAGAAGGGGGGCTAGGAAGCTCCGACTACGGTCCTACAAACACCAATCCGAACGAGGTGGAATACGTCGACCGTTAGGGCTGTCACTACCCTAAGGCTACCACAACAATCCGCAGGATTGGGTGCAATTCTAGGTAATTGCAAGACTAAACACCACGTCTAATCTATTAATTACTACTCTAATGTTTCAAAGATTAGAGCACTTGATGCAAGCGGGAATCCAATAAATAACTTGAATGTAAATAAAAGTAATTAGAGAACTCAGGAGTTATGAGTTGAAGAACCTGGAGAACGATGATGAACGAACCAGTTGCTGCAAAAGTACAATGTTGAGGAAGATCCGACAGATCCGGCTCCTCCTCCGCTCTCCTCTTCTCTCTCCCTATTTTCTAGATTACAACTAGAACTAACTAGAACTAGAACTAGAGGAACTAGAACTAGAACTAGATGAACTAGATGAACTAGAGGTAGAACTAGAAGAACTAGAGGGATCCTCTCTACTTGGATGAAGAATTGAAACCCTAGCTTTGATTCTGTAGAAGAGGTTTGATCTCCAGGGGCCAGGGGGCCTTGCTTATATAGTCTTTTCAGATGAATATGGGCCGTCGGATCAAACCGACATTAATCGCACGGTTTTCCTTGGTCCCTTAGGTCGGTGGAGCACGATCCGCGAAGTTGAAGCTGATTGGTTACTGTAGCTAGGCGGGCACCCAAGGGACTTGGGCGGGCGCCCTGCCCCCGGGCCCGATCGGCCTCCCGTTCGTTCCCGTGGCTTCTGGAGTCTTCTAGATGGTAGAAAATTGCGCGGCACGTTAATATCTCTATGTAAACCCGACGTGTGGGCCTTTCTTTCATATTTCCTGATAACCCCCTGCAGAAATAGACAAACACCAAAACTCATGGAATTCTGTCAGATAAAACCCTAAGTCTAGGTGTTGGTTGCATTTGGATCCTTTTCTATGATTAGTTGATGGTTAAATGTAAGCATTAAGGTCCGTCAACAAGCTCCCCCAAGCTTAACCTTTGCTCGTCCCTGAGCAAAGGTGAACTCAAGAGTTTCTACAGTGGTTTCATGCCTTAAAGATACACATGCGTTCAAACAAGATATCATCTCTGGGTTAGAGTAAACTGTTAAGATTTAAACTTACTCATATTACCTTCCACCATGGACTTGTAACCGTCACTTCTGTCTTGAGTAGTTAAAAGATAGAACGGTCTAGTCAAGCGCCATGTCTCTTGTTCTTCGATTAACTATAGCTCTGGAGTTTTTGCAGATTTTCAAATAAAACTCAGAGATTCCCTGTATGATTCTCTCTAGTCTCTCTTTTGTGGTATTTCTGGATCCGTACCAATGCAGTAATGGTGCACGCCTTCTCTCAAAGTATGTGGTATTTTTGGTATGAAGCATAGTGGCATTACCTTCTCTCTCACCCTACTCTAATAAGGTTTTGATATCTGGAGCTCATAGGTGGGAGACAGCTAATACATACTTACAAGATATTTATTGCATAGTCAAACCATGGATCCAGAAGAACAAGTCAATAAGTCAAATCAAGATGTGCATGTGTGGCGAATAAATGGTGTATGGTGATGAAGGTGATAACAATGGTGGAAGTCTAATTCTACTTATGCTCTTTTGAGGGGATACATACCTTTCTTGCTCTTTTGAAACTTTTTGAGGGGAATGAGATGCTCTATATTTTCTCTTTTTTTTTCTCTCTCTAGTGGGTATCTTGTACCCCTAATTCTACTGTCGGACACTTGTCCATTTTTACCTCTCGTCTCACTTTTTTTTTCGAGGTTCCGGGCACTTGCCTCTTTTTATTTCCTCGCATCTTCTCTTTTTTTTTCTTTTTTTTAGAGCACTCATCTCATGAGATAATATAGCAAGTGGTAGTAACAAGATAACTTGAGCATTTATTTCACAGGGAAAATAGAAATATTTTTGGCTATTCTCTCTCGGATTAGGAGTAGAATATTTTTGGGTGGTTCTGGAGATGGAAATGGATATATGTGGATGATACTTCTGGAGTAGAAGTAGCATGTGTGAGTGAACGTGCAAGTGAATCTTGATTTAACCACATGACAAGCTCCTAAGGGTCTACACAGCTTGACCACACTCAATGCTCAGAAGCAGTAAAGTAAATGTGTGGCTCAAAGTCTAACAAGCATGTATATATGGCTGTGGTAGGAATTTAAACTCTTATCATACAGGAACTCATCATGCAATTTTTTAAAGATTTTTCGAAGATAAAATTCTCCAGAATTCTAGCATCTCTAGGAACAGATAAACAGCAGCTCAACCTTCCCATATCGTATCCGTTAACTACTTAGACTTTAGATCAAGTACTCTCCCCACAAGTTCAGGTTTAGAGCAAATCTTAATTAATAACAGTCATGCCTAAACTTGAGAGAGATTTCAATTTTAAGAATTAGTCATGGCAGAGCAACTATTCATCATTTCCATGTGAGAGCTTATCATGAGGGTTCATAGCAAACTTTGTTTATCTATTTATTTATCAAACTAAGCAAAGATATATATATTAACACAAAATCTTTATTTGGGTTTTTATGATTATGCATCTTTTTATTATTTGAGTAGATGTGAGTAGAAACACTTAGCTGGATAAATGGGGGTGCTCTCCCCCAAGCTGGATTTTGACATAATTCCTTTTGATGTAGCAGGTGGCGGAGGTGTATTTGAATGTCGGCAGTACCCTGACAGCGATTAGGATGTCCTCCGTCTGCTAGTCTTCTTTGATCCTTGAATTCTGTGGAGCTCAAACAGACAACAAAGCTTTGTAGAACTAGTTAAGTGTTAGCATAAATATCTAGCCTTTATCATGTTGAGCTTCCTCAATAAATGTTACACTCTTTGGTAGGATCATAAATTTATTTTTATATTTTCATTTTATAGAGCAGAGAAAATATTTATTTTATTTTTATGCCACCACAGTGAATGTACTTATGGGTTTTATGCCATGAGCATACTCACATGGGGCTTACTATTCTTTCACATTTTTATATTTTTTTTCAAGATGATATGAACCTAATTAACTAAGCAAACTATTTTAAATAATTGAAAGGGAAAAAGGATAACTACCAAGTTTACCTCTTGGCAAGGCGTTTGGTGTTTTTAAGTCCTCCGAATGGGACTCTCTATTTTCTCAGTTGTCCTGGGATTCGCTGGATGGCGTAGTCGGTGGTTCCGGCAGTGCGTCCTCTTCGTGTATAACTATCTTCTCTCTCTACACCTGACTCGGTGCTATGGTATCCTCAGGATAGTTTTGTTCAAGTTGTATGTCTTCAGACTTTACTACTTCTCCTTCATAGTCTGCCATTACGTCCTTGATGATTTCCCTCCTCTGGTTGCGGTTGCGTTGTCTTCTTCTTGTCCTAACCTGCTTAGAGTCTTCAACTATATAGTTAAGGTCATTAAAATAGCAGCGTACCTTCTCAGAGAGGAAGTGCATGTGGACTTCTCCGGTTCCAATGTAGATGATTGCTTTAACGGTGCTGAGGAACGGTCTCGCAAGGATGATGGGTGGATCGTTCTCGTCTTCTCCCATGTCAATAACCTTCAATCTTTCGGAATGTTTGATCTGCCATCTGGAGCTGAATGTATGTCGGTTTTAGAGGCATGGTTCCGAACAGAAGCTGATAGGTGACTGCGGCCATTATGTTTCACGCCTGACCCGGTGTCACAAAGCGTCTTCTGGAAGTTGTATCCATTAATGGAGCACTGGATACTTGGTATGCCTGGGTCGTCCTTTTTGATCAGTAACGGTGACTTAAATAGATGATCTTGACCTCCTTGAACTACAGTGACCATCTTAGCTGACTCGGTCCACATTTGCTTGTTCTTGTTCCTCCTGTTGGTCCTCTTCCTTGGTTCATGTCGGGATTGCTCTGAGATTTGTGTAGTCTTGTTCTTGAAGGAAAACGTCTCCTTCCTCCCCTTGATGTAGAAACTGATCTTGGCAGCACTAATGTAGATGATAGCTCCCGAGGTGTTCAGGAATGGCCTCCCTAGGATGATGGGTGCCCTCTCATCAGTACCAGTCTCTATTACCACGAAGTCTGCTGGGGCGTACAAGGTACCAACTCGGACGTAGAGGTTTTTCAATATTCCCTTTGGGAAACTTAGTGTCCGATCTGCAAGCTGCAAACACATGGTTGTTTCTAGTAAAGGATGTGTAAAGAATTTTTCATAGAGTACCCTAGGCATAATGTTGACGCTGGAGCCAAAGTCGCAGAGTGCTTCTGGGAAGTCCACCATGCCGATGGAGATCGGGATGACGGGGCATCCTGGGTCGCTTCTCTTGATCGGCAGAAGGTCAGTAATTTCTTCCTCAATAGGGTTACTCTAGTAGTTACGTCCTCAAACATCTCAGGGCAGTGATTGCCTGAGTGTCTAGTATCTCCAGTGTGTTTGTGCTTGTAGATTCAGGTTCATCACTTGGTGGAGTCTGGGAGTTGTAAAAATCCTTCATAGTTTGCTTGAAGTGTACCTGCTCATAGAGACAAGGCAGAGATCAAGTGCATGGGCCCTGTTGGTGGAAAACACCAATAGAACCAAAAGTGTATTTGTTCTCTCTAACCTTAAGCATAGTGAGCAAGACAAAGTTGATGGATAATAAGATCATGAGTGTAGCATTTAAAACATTTGTCAGATCAGATTGCTCAACCTAATGGAAAGATAATCTATCTATATTTATGTTGTTTTTTTATATATATCTTCCAAAGATTGAGTGTGCACATTTTAGCTCATATGATTATGAGTGTGGGATCACAAAGGTGGAAGGACTAAACATGTTGAATCGATTGGGTTGGTTAATCTAGAGTTGTAAATCATACATGTTTGTCTCTTTTATTCATGTGAACGCCATAACCAAGGAGAAACTTATAGAAGTGATAGTCAAGTACCTTAAGATGTTACCTTACTTGAAGTGTGATGGTACAATATCTCCTTGTGGAAGCTTTCCTTTCTTAGCGGTTGTGCATCATGTTTGTCGCACCCTCCATGGATCATCTCTTGTGAGCTATGCCTTCCTCGTGCAAATTGTTAAACTTCATGTGTCTCTCTCTTTGTCTCCAATGTGAGATTATCTCAGGACTTCCCAGGTCGATATTGAAAGTTTTCCTACAGGGGTTAGTCCAACAAAATATCCCATATCTACTATAGCATACTATCGGCTCAAAAATCAACCTAGACACCATGTCTAATTCGATTTAGGAGGGCATTTTAACGTGAGCATCATGCTTAATTTAAAATCCCTTGGAAGTAAGATCATCATTCCTAAACTAAGCACCATGCTTAATTAAGAGATAAATGAAACTACTCCAAACCTAGACATATACTAAAGAAAATAAAGGTAGTATGAGATCTTTTATAGAGATCTACTCAAGTGGAGATGAAGTAGTGTGATTAGTATTAAATTGAGCATGTCTTAAAGGTAGGGACAACCAACATAGCAACATGGCAAAGGATATTTTTATGTAAAGTACTTCCCCAAGCTTGAATTTTGCAAAATTCAAGTTTGGATGAATTTAATTCAATGTTGTATGATGATTGGTTGGACATACCTTGTGCTTGTCATTCATCCGATCGTCTTCCTCCAATCCTAGAAAGGTTAGTGACAAGAATACCCGAAGGAATATTTTTACAATTTCCTTATATGCTCAATACACAAGGTAATGTTGTAAATAATTAAGAGCTCGTGTTACAATCTGATCAGTGCTTGTTTTAGGACACTAAGCTTGTCCTTGGGAAACCATCAATTTATGTCAGTGAAGTGGTTTCCCCTCCAACGCTGACCTATATCAAGATCAACTCAACGAGATCTGCAAATTTTATTATAGACATATGCATCGACAACCACCCTTTTAAAGTTTTTATAAATAGAAAGGAAGTGGGGGTTGGAGATCTCGAATGTGGTGATGTTGGAGAGACCAATGGATTGTGAAGATGTTGTATATGAGCATGGAGTAAATGAAGTGGCTATGAAATAAATTCCATGCTCATTAATGCTTAGAGTGAAATCCATGTGGTATGGTGAAAATGATAAGGTGAGTGTGGTAAAAAAGGAAAATAAAAAGGATACACGGACGACTTGGTTCAAAACTAGCACAGCTACCGTTCCCCGGCAACGGCGCCAGAAAGCTTGTTGGGTCTTTTAAACGCAAACAGAAAAATCCACAAGCGCACGGATACCGATGTAGCTTTCACCCGGGAGTATTCCAGAGTATCGATTTTCCACAGAGAACGTGAGTGTACTAATTAAGATCCAAGATCGCCCAAGGATAACTATATAATTGTTTTTGGTG
Source organism: Sorghum bicolor (assembly GCF_000003195.3). NCBI lineage: Eukaryota > Viridiplantae > Streptophyta > Magnoliopsida > Poales > Poaceae > Sorghum > Sorghum bicolor. The sequence goes on from NC_012875.2 coordinate 35,060,448, forward strand.
GGAAGAGAGGAAGTTTCCTGAGAGTTCTCTAGTTGATCAAAGAATCAAGAATTACTTCAAGATTATCTATATCGGGACATCAGAACACTAACCACAGAAAGAGATGAGAAGGGGGCTAGGAAGCAACGACTACGGTCCTACAAACACCAATCCGAACGAGGTGGAATACGTCGACCGTTAGGGCTGTCACTACCCTAAGGCTACCACAACAATCCGCACGATTGGGTGCAATTCCAGGTAATTGCAAGACTAAACACCACGTCTAATCTATTAATTACTACTCTAATGTTTCAAAGATTAGAGCACTTGATGCAAGCGGGAATCCAATAAATAACTTGAATGTAAATAAAAGTAATTAGAGAACTCAGGAGTTATGAGTTGAAGAACCTGGAGAACGATGAAGAACGAACCAGTTGCTGCAAAAGTACAATGTTGAGGAAGATCCGACAGATCCGGCTCTTCCTCCGCTCTCCTCTTCTCTCTCCCTATTTTCTAGATTACAACTAGAACTAACTAGAACTAGAACTAGAGGAACTAGAACTAGAACTAGATGAACTAGAACTAGATCTAGATGAACTAGAGGTAGAACTAGAAGAACTAGAGGGATCCTCTCTACTTGGATGAAGAATTGAAACCCTAGCTTTGATTCTGTAGAAGAGGTATGATCTCTAGGGGCCAGGGGGCCTTGCTTATATAGTCGTTTCAGATGAATGTGGGCCGTCGGATCAAACCGACATTAATCGCACGGTTTTCCTTGGTCCCTTAGGTCAGTGGAGCACGATCCGCGAAGTTGAAGCTGATTGGTTACTGTAGCTAGGCGGGCACCCAAGGGACTTGGGCGGGCGCCCTGCCCCCGGGCCCGATCGGCCTTCCGTTCGTTCCCGTGGCTTCTGGAGTCTTCTAGATGGTAGAAAATTGCGCGGCACGTTAATATCTCTATGTAAACCCGACGTGTGGGCCTTTCTTTCATATTTCCTGATAACCCCCTGCAAAAATAGACAAACACCAAAACTCGTAGAATTCTGTCAGATAAAACCCTAAGTCTAGGTGTTGGTTGCATTTGGATCCTTTTCTATGATTAGTTGATGGTTAAATGTAAGCATTAAGGTCCGTCAACAGTCACATCGGATGGCATGTCATGGATCGACCATGGTTTCACCTTATCAATTGGTATACGGACATGATGCGGTGTTGCCGTGGGAAATTAAGACTGGATCTAGGCGGGTTTCTTTTCAAGATCAATTGGCTGCCGATGATTATGCTACTTTGATAAAAGATGAGTTGGATGATTTGGCGGAGCATCGGTTGAGAGCTTTGATAAGTATAGAAGAATATAAAAAGAGAGTTGCTAGATGGTATGATAAAAAGGTAAAAGCCAAAGAGTTTGCCGACGGAGATTTGGTATGAAAATTAATTTTACCGATTGGGACTAAAAGTTCAAAGTTTGGAAAATGGTCTCCTAATTGGGAATGTCCTTATCGGATAAATCGGTCTGCTCCTGGTAATGCTTATATTTTTGAAACTCTCAAAGGAATTGAATTTCCCAGAGCATTAAATGGAAAATATCTAAAGGAGTATTACCCAAGCATTTGGGTTGATGCATAAAAGTTTATCGGCTGGATAAAGTGTATCTAGGGGCTTGCATAATGTTTTAAAAAGTGCCGATAACAGTCCTATCGGCTAGACTAGAATGATCAGGAGTTTTCTAAGGACGGAACAAAACAAGTTGTTGTTGATATTTGTTAACGCCATCAGGAAATGATTCGCAAGCGCACACATATCGGTGAGCACTTCACCCGGGAGGTTATCCAGAGTATCGTATTTATATTTTTACCACTGGGAGAAACCGTGCATCTGACTAACCAAATCTATTGCTACTACCCTTTAGGCTACAAACAATGTGATTTGATGTGAGCGATGTATAGAGAAGACTACAACCACAGTTTTGTTCTAACCTTGGTAAGGATGATTTACTGTTCTATTGGGGAGGCTTACGGAATCTAGACACCACAAAGGATGTTCGACCCGCACCTATAAACCCTACCGATCATGCTAATGGGATTGTGGGCTGCAAAGGTAGCTACAGAAATATCACGTTCCTCCTACTACCACGGTCCGGCTAGACAGGGGATATCTATGAGTACCCTAGCCCAAACACCACGTTTATGCTAGCAATGATTACTCTAAACTCCACCGGAAGAGATTAAAGTAAACTCATAAACCCAAGAACAATAAGAACAAAGAACTTACTAGAATTTAGAAGTCTAAATACTGGAGAATCCTAGGAGCAAGCCTCGGGTTAGGAGACTTGATCCCGCAGGTACAACCTCGGAGTAGACACCGACAGGCCGGGCTTCCTCCGATCTACACCTCCACTCTATCCCTCTCAATCTAGAAGAACTAATTCTAATCTCACATTGGATGCTAAGCCCTATGAGGTTGGAACCCTAGAGGGACCTCTCTCTCTGAATCCTCTCTAGAAAATATGCTAATGAATAATGGGATTGCCCTCCTCTAGGGGCTAGGGGGCCTGCTTATATAGCCCCTCCAAATGAACGTGGGCCGTCGCATCAAACCGACCTTAGTCGCATGGTTTTCCTTAATCCTTTAGGTTGGTGGAGCATAATCCGCGAGGCGAGACCTGATTGGTCCCGGTAGCAGGGCGGGCGCCCTGCCCCCGGGCCCGCTCGGCCTCCCGTTCGTTCCCGCGACACGACAAGAAATACATGATTTTCTGACATATTTAGTATGACAATAGACAATGATGTCGTTATTTCATCCAGATTATGACATTCTGTAATAAGCATTTTGACCTAGTGACATAAAAAGCTAGATGTCATAATAAATGTCATAGAACTATTCTAATTCCATACTATGACAATATTCACTATGTCATGAGGTCTAATTTATAAATGTCAAAAAAAATTGACATAGGTTGGGTGTCAAAAAATATTTTTAGAAATATTTAAAATACTCTTGTCCATGTTGGCATATCTATAATTGTTATTTTGGACTTTTGTGCATCCAACAAAGTGGTGAGATCTTTGTTCTCAAATTATACTCATCCATATCATAGTTTGTATTCAAAATTTTTTGTTTGAAATAATTTAGTACCCCAAAATTTGGTTTCAAGTTTGAAAATTATGAATTTCAAAATTTGTAGTCTCCAAACAATCTCAATTGAGAAAATAAAAAGTATAAAGATGGTAGATCTCGATGACTGCAACAACTTTGTTTCTTACCAAATTTCAATTTGAAATCATTTGCTACCCTAAAAATGTATTCCAAAATCGTAATACAACTATTGTACCACTGACATCAGGGGCCCACGCGCTAGACCAAAAATTCACTGCCTGAACAACCCCTCCTGCTAGCCTAAAAATTTTCCCTCCCAGACTTACGCCTTGTTTAGTTCAAAAAAATTTTAGATTTCGCTAATGTAGCACCTTCGTTTTTATTTGACAAATATTGTTCAATCATGAACTAACTAGGATCAAAAGATTCGTCTCACGATTTATAGACAAACTGTATAATTAGTTTTTGTTTTCGTCTATATTTAATGCTTCATGCATGTGCCGCAAGATTCGATGTGACGGAGAATCTTGAAAACTTTTTGTATTTCGAGGTGAACTAAACAAGGCCTTATCCACTTCTCCCCCATCGGTCCACGCCGCACTCTCCTCACTTATCCTCAATCCCCTCCCTCCTTCGAAACCTAGGGCACCACCGCAGCACCTCAACACGCAGTCCACGCCGCCGCCGCCGTAGCGCCGCAGTCCATGCAGCTCCTCCACACGGCTGCATCCGATGCATCCACCCATCCCACTGCCACACCTCCACTCCGCCGCATCCACGAATCCGCACTGGTTCAATGTGGTAAACTGATTATCCGCATCCACGGATCCGCCGCATCCACCGCCACACCTCCCCCTCTCCTCACCTCCCCTGCTGCCCGCGGCCCCGCGCCGGAGCAGGTGGTGGCAGCGGCGGCGGGGCTGCGACCATCTTCGCTGTGACTCATCCGGGCTACGACCCACTTCAAGGTATCTACTATCCCCTCCTACCGCTGTAGCCTACCCAACCCTTGTCCCTCGCCATCAACTCCCAAACCCCACGCTCGCCCTGCGCGCCGCCTCCCGTCCCGGGTGATTGCGCTTGATACGATTGTTCTTGTCCAGCCTAACATATCATATCCGTGGATTGGCTGCAGGTGTTGCTAGTTACATCCGTTGGAGTTGCGGCTTCCGCCGAATCCCCCAATCCACACCCGCCATGGCGTTCTGGGGTGAGCGTGCCTTGTTTGCCATGTTTAGTTTGTTTGAACTGTTATCTGCTTGGCACGTGATGAATTGTCCGATTGATGGATGCAGGGGTGGAAGTGAAGCCTAGGAAGCCCTATACCCACACCCACCAGGCTGACCATGGTCGCCTCCGCATTTGCCAGGTTGGGGTTTTTGTCCAACCAGTTGCAGAGCTTGCATGTAAATCTAGCAGGGGCTCAACAATGAACTACAGTGGAGTTTGCAAGAACTGAGGGGGGCCGTGGCCCATGTTGACCTCACTGAAGCACTGCCCCTATGTACAATTAACATGTGCCTTCTGCCCTTTGTCATTTCCTACTCCTAATATGCCCCATCTGTTAACATGTCACCTGAAATACTTTGGTTTTGTTGACATGGGTATATGTTCTCTTTTATTTGTATCTATCATTTTTGATAACAGAGAAGGTCTTGAAATCAGGATGGAATATTCAGTGAGTGTAATTGCTTTTGATTGCCTTCCGACACAGAAATGTTTTCCAGTGAGCCTCCTATTTGGTTGCATGATGTGACCTTGATGACTTGACCATTAAGATCAATAAAAAACTACGTTTACAGTTTACACTGCATTAAGCGAAGCTTGTTCAAACTGAACATTAAGATCAATATAGAATTTATATTTGCACTGAATTAAACAGAGCTGAATGCCTTGTTAGTTCCTTTTTACTTGGTTAATAGTCCATGATACTGCAATTAGCTATTTCTGTCCTACTGCTGGATTTGAATGTACTAGAGATTGAGTTTGAGGAGGTCGATGATGTTGTCTTTTCAGTGATTGGTCAAAGTTCGATTCATCTCTCTGGATACTATGTCCGTGCAAGCAGCAGGTCCAATGTGGGAGATGATGAATCGTATCCTTCTCGATAGTGTCATGTCTTTTTTTCAATTATGTAACTCTCAGACTGTGAAGTCATTCTTAACATGTAATTAGAGAATCTTATGGGGAAGATATTGGGCACTCTGATACTGATGAGGAGCATGATGCCAGTGAGGACAGCTATGAATCTGACTTTATTGATGATCGTGAAGTTCCAACACCTGAGAAGTATGGGTCTGATTCTATAGATGATAGTGATTATGAGTGCACCCTTCGACGACGACGCAAACAAAAAGGTAAAAGGTTGACCCAAGAGGTTTTACTATTTGATATTTGTCTGGACCTGATCCTGCATATCTTCAAACCACATTGTACCCACATTGAACCAGTGTACTGTTGGTAGACTATCACTGAGAGTTCTCAACTGAGTATTATAATGTCAGTTGAAATTTTATAGATCCTGAGTTAAAGTTTTGAACCTAGTAGTGTAAAGTTTATAATGCGTTAGTTTAAAGTTTTAAACTGGGTATTTATTAATAACTAATTATGCTGTATTAGTTGATTGCTTCTATGGATCCTTTAAAATTACCTTAAGCATATCAGTAAGTCCATGGTTTGCTTCCATCCTCTCTGTAGAATGCATCATAGAAAACTATTATACTATAACTGCATTTTTACTATCATTTTTACTTATTTCTTGCTATGATGAAAAGCTCCATTGTTTGGATAGATCTTTATACCAAACAGAAAATAAACATGTTTGCACATATCTTAATTTTTCTGGTGTTAATATTGATGCTAGGCTAACATGGAGGCATATCTTGATCAACAAATAGAAGGACAAGCTCCAAAGATGCCACTTGAGGATGTTGGTATGTATGCAGCTCACAACAAAGAAGAAAAATACCAAGTTTGCTAAAATGACTGCTCGTGTGAATGATCTTGAGAGTGAACTGCAAGCTGCTCAGATAGGATCAGCTGGACTGCTATGTTGTCGCTGTTATGAGCTGCTGTGGTCACTTATTGTGTTGCTGCTGTTGTGTCGCTACTATTATGTAAATTTGAGACAACAGTTTCTTGAATTGTAAGATTATTAGAGTGAAATTATTGTGATGTCTTGCTGTGTTCGAGCAGCAGATTCTTGAATTGTAAGACTGGTGATTTGGAGATAATATTATGTGATGTATGGGCTGTATTGGCTGAATTCTGTGATGTTATGACATTTATTTTTCTGTGTCATGTCATCGCCACGTCAGCTTTTCATCTTACGTGGCATTTTGCCATGTGGCGAGGTCTCAGATATTATGACAAATAACCAATGTCATACCTTATGACAAAGAATATACATATGTCACATGATCCATTTATGACAGTGATTTTTTGACATATAGTTTTTTGTCAACTAATTGTCACAACTCTTATGTTGTGATATTATTTTCATATGTAATGACATAAATAGAAAGTCAAAAAATCACAGAATTCTTGTAGTGTGACTTCTGGACTCTTCTAGATGATAGAAAATTGGCGCACATGTTAATATCTCTATGTAAACCCGACGTGTGGGCCTTTTCTTCATATTTCCTGATAACCCCCTGCAGAAATAGACAAACACCAAAACTCGTGGAATTCTGTCAGATAAAACCCTAAGTCTGGGTGTTCGTTGCATTTGGATCCTTTTCTTTATTTATTTGATGATTATATTTGGTACTTAAGGACCGTCAACAACTCCCCCAAGCTTACCTCTTGCTTGTCCCTGAGCAAGGATAGACTCAAGAGTTTCTGCAGTGGTTTTATGCCTTAAAAGTACACATGCTTTCAAGCAAGATCTCATCTCTGAGTTAGAGTAAACTTATAAGACTTAAAACTTACTCATTTTACGGTTCACCATGGGGCTTGCAACCGTCACTTGTGTCTTGAGCAGTTAAGTGCCATGTCTCTTGTTCTTTGATTAACTATAGCTCTGGAGTTTTTGTAGATTTTCAAATAAAACTCAGAGATTCCTTGTATGACTCTCTCAAAACTCTCTTTTGTGGTATTTCTGGATCCTTACCAAGGCAGTAATGGTATATGCCTTCTCTCAAAGTATATGGTATTTTTGGTATGAGGCATAGTGATATTGCCTTCTCTCTCACTGTTGACATTCGTTAAGTGCAATAAGAATAAAAAAAATTCCACAAACGCAAAGAACATCATCGTAGCATTTTACCAGGAGTATTCCAGGTATCGTTATTTATATTTTACCACTGGGAAGCTAAGGTCAAAGAATCTGATAACTTACTATCATGCATCTATGTTGGGTATTTTAAACGCAAACAGAAAAATCCGCAAGCGCATGGATACCGATGTAGCTTTCACCCGGGAGTATTCCAGAGTATCGATTTTCCACAGAGAACGTGAGTGTACTAATTAAGATCCAAGATCGCCCAAGGATAACTATATAATTATTTTTGGTGGGAAGAGAGGAAGTTTTCTGAGAGTTCTCTAGTTGATCGAAGAATCAAGAATTACTTCAAGATTATCTATTTCGGGACATCAGAGCACTAACCACATAAAGAGATGAGAAGGGGGCTAGGAAGGTCTGACTATGGTCCTACAAACACCGATCCAAACGAGGTGGAATACGTCGACCGTTAGGGCTGTCACTACCCTAAGGCTACCACAACAATCTGCACGATTGGGTGGAATTCTAGGTAATTGCAATACTAAACACCACGTCTAATCTATTAATTACTACTCTAATATTTCAAAGATTAGAGCACTTGATGCAAGCGAGAATCCAATAAATAACTTGAATATAAATAAAAGTAATTAAAGAACTCAGGAATTATGAATTGAAGAACCTGGAGTACGATGAAGAACGAACCAATTGCTGCAAAAGTACAATGTTGAGGAAGATCCGACAGATCCGGCTCCTCCTCCTCCGCTCTCCTCTTCTCTCTCCCTATTTTCTAGATTACAACTAGAACAAACTAGAACTAGAACTAGAGGAACTAGAACTAGAAATAGATCTAGATGAACTAGAGGTAGAACTAGAAGAACTAGAGGGATCCTCTCTACTTGGATGAAGAATTGAAACCCTAGCTTTGATTCTGTAGAAGAGGTATGATCTCCAGGGGCCAGGGGGTCTAGTTTTATAGTCCCTTCAAGTGAATATGGGCCGTTGGATCAAACCGACATTGATTGAACGGTTATCCTTGATCTCTTAGGTCGGGGGAGCACGATCCGCGTGTTTGGACGTGATTGGGCAGAACTCCAGGGCGGGCGCCCTCAGGACTTGGGTGGGCGCCCTGTCCCTGAGCCCTCTCGGCCTCCGCTTCCTTCCCGTGGCTTCTGGAGTCTTCTAGATGATAGAAAATTGCGCGGCACATTAATATCTCTATGTAAACCCGACGTGTGGGCCTTTCTTCCGTATTTCCCGATAACCCCCTACAGAAATAGACAAACACCAAAACTCGTGGAATTCTGTCAGATAAAACCCTATGTCTGGGTGTTGGTTGCATTTGGATCCTTTTCCATGATTAGTTGATGGTTAAATGTGAGCATTAAGGACCGTCAACAAGCTCCACCAAGCTTAACCTTTGCTCGTCCCTGAGCAAAGATGAACTCAAGAGTTTCTGCAGTGGTTTCATGCCTTAAAGATATACATGCGTTCAAACAAGATCTCATCTCTGGGTTAGGGTAATTGTTAAGATTTAAACTTACTCATATTACCTTCCACCATGGGACTTGCAACCATCACTTTTGTCTTGAGCAGTTAAAAGATAGAACGGTCTAGTCAAGTGCCATGTCTTTTGTTCTTCGATTAACTATAGCTCTAGAGTTTTGTAGATTTTCAAATAAAACTCAGAGATTCCTTGTATGACTCTCCCTAGTCTCTCTTTTGTGGTATTTCTGGATCCTTACCAAGACAGTAATGGTGTATGCCTTCTCTCAAAGTATGTGGTATTTTTGGTATGAGGCATAGTGGCATTGCCTTCTCTCTCACCCTACTCTAATAAGGTTTTGATATCTGGAGCTCATAGGTGGGAGATAGCTAATACATACTTACAAGACATTTATTGCATAGTCAAACCATGGATCCAGAAGAACAAGTCAATAAGTGAAATCAAGATGTGCATGTGTGGCGAATGAATGGTGTATGGTGATGATGGTGATAATGGTGAAAACAATGGTGAAAGTCTGATTCTACTTTTGCTCTTTTGAGGGGATACATACCTTCCTTGCTCTTTTGAAACTTTTGGGGAGAATGAGATGCTCTGTATTTTCTTTTTCTTTCCTCTCAGGTGGGTATCTTGTACCCCTAATTCTACTGTCGGACACTTGTCCATTTTTGCATCTCGTCTCACTTTTTCTTTTCTTCGAGGTTCCGGGCACTTGCCCCTTTTTATTTCCTCATATTCACTTTTTTCAGAGCACTCATCCTCCTAGAATAATGTACCAAGTGGTAGTAACCAAAATATCTTGAGCATTTATTTCACAGGGAAAAACAGGAATAGGAGAATGTTTTTGGCTATTCTCTCCCGGATTAGGAGTAGAATATTTTTGGGTGGTTCTGGAGATGGAAATGGATGGATATATGTGGATGCATACTCCCAAAGTAGAAGCAACATGTGTGAGTGAACGTGCAAGTGAATCTTGATTTAACCACATTACAAGCTCCTAAGGGTCTACACAGCTTGACCACACTCAATGCTCATAAGCAGTAAAAAGTAAATGTGTGGCTCAAAGTTTAGCAAGCATGTATATATGGCTGTGGTAGGAATTTAAACTCTCATCATACAGGAACTCATCATGCAACATTTTAAAGATTTTCAAAGATAAAATTCTCTAGAATTCTAGCATCTCTAGGAACAGATAAACAGCAGCTCAACCTTCTCATATCGTATCCGTTAACGACTTAGACTTTAGATCAAGTACTCTCCCCACAAGTTCAGGTTTAGAGCAAATCTTAATTAATAATAGTTATGCCTAAACTTGAGAGAAAGCTTAAACTTGAAAACTAGGTACATGGCAGAGCAACTATTCATCATTTCCATGTGAGAGCTTATCATGAGGGTTCATAGCAAACTTCATTTATTTATTTATTTAGCAAACTAAGAAAAGATATATATATAAGCACAAAATCTTTATTTGAGTTTATATGATTATACATCTTTTTATTATTAGAGTAAATTATATTGAGTAGAATACTTAGCTAGATAAGTGGGGGTGCTCTCCCCCAAGCTAGATTTTGACGTAATTTCTTTTGATGTAGCAGAGGTGGCAGAGGTGTATTTGAATGTCGGCAGCACCCTGACAGCAATTAGGATGTCCTCCGTCTGCTAGTCTTCTTTGATCCTTGAATTATGTTGGCAAGGCGTTCGGTGTTTTTAAGTCCTCCGAACGGGACTCTCTGCTTTCTCAATCATCCTGGGATTCGCTCGATGGCGTAGTCAGTGGTTCCGGCAGAGCCTGCTCTTCGTGTATAACTATCTTCTCTCTCCACACCTGGCTCGGTGCTACGGTCTCCTCAGGACAGTTCTGTTCAAGATGTATGTCTTCAGACATTACCACTTCTCCTTCGTAGTCCGTCCATCCGTCCTTGATGATTTGCCTTCTTTGGTTGCGGTTGCGTCGTCTTCTTCTTGTTCTGACCTGCTTAGAGTCTTCAACTATATAGTTAGGGTCAGTAAAACAACGGCATACCTTCTCAGAGGTGAAGTCCATGTGGACTTCTCTAGTTCCAATGTAGATGATTGCTTTAACGGTGCTGAGGAACGGTCTTCCAAGGATGATGGGTGGATTGTACTCGTCTTCTGCCATGTCAATAACCTTCAACCTTTTGGAATTTCTGATCTGCCATCTGAAGCTGAATGTATGTCGGTTTTAGTCAGGAACGGTGACTCAAATCGACGATCTTGACCTCCTTGAACTGCAGTGACCATCTTAGCTAACTCGATCCACATTTGCTTGTTCCTGTTCCTCCTGTTGGTCCTTTCCTTGGATCATGTCAGGATTCCTCTATCATTTGTGTAGTCTTGTTCTTGAAAGAAAACGTCTCCTTCTTCCCTTTAATGTAGAAACTGATCTTGGCAGTACTAGCGTAGATGACAGCTCCTGAGGTGTTCCGGAATGGCCTCCCTAGGATGATGGGTGCCCACTCATTAGTACCAGTCTCCATCACCATGAAGTCTGCTGGGGCGTACAAGGTACCAACTCGGACCTAGAGGTTCTTCAATATTCCCTTTGGGAAACTTAGTGTCCGATCTGCAAGCTGCAAATACATGGTTGTTTCTCATAAAGGATGTGTAAAGAATTTTTCATAGAGTACCCTGGGCATAATGTCGATGCTGGAGCCAAAGTCGCAGAGTGCTTCTAGGAAGTCCACCATGCCGATGGAGATCGGGATGACGGGGCGTCCTGGATTGTCTCTCTTGACCGGCAGAAGGTCAGTAATTACTTCCACAATGGGGTTACTCCAGTAGTTACGTCCTCAAGCATCTCAAGGCAGTGATTGCATGAGTGTCCAGTATCTCCAGTGTGTTTGTGCTCATAGATCTAAGTTCTTCACTTGGAGGAGTCTAGGAGTTGTAAAACTTCTTCATATTTTGCTCGAAGTGTACCTGCTCATAGAGACAAGGCAGAGATCAAGCGCATTGGCCTGTTGGTGGAAAACACCAATAGAACCTAAAGTGTATTTGTTCTTCTCTTACCTTCAGCATAGTGAGCAAGACAAAGTTGATGGATAATAAGATCATGAGTGTAGCATTTAAAACATTTGTCAGATCAGATTGCTCAACCTAATGGAAAGATAATCTAGCTATACTTATGTTTTTTTATATATATCTTCCAAAGATTGAGTGTGCAACACTTTATCTCATATGATTAGGGGTGTGGGATCACAAAGGTGGAAGGACTAGACATGATGAATCGATTGGGTTGGTTAATCTAGAGTTGTAAATCATACATGTTTGTCTCTTTTATTCATGTGAACACCAGAACCAAGGAGAAGCTTATAGAAGTGATAGCTAAGTACCTTAAGATGTTACCTTACTTGAAGAGTGATGGTATAGTATCACCTTATGGAAGCTTTCCTTTCTTAGCGGTTGTGCATCGTGTTTGTGGCACCCTCCATGGATCATCTCTTGTGAGCTATGCTTTCCTTGTGTAAATTGTTAAACTTCATATGTCTCTCTCTTTGTCTCCAATGTGAGTTTATCTCAGGACTTCCCAGGTCGATATTGAAAGTTTTCCTGCAGGAGTTAGTCCAACAAAATATCCAATATCTACTATAGCATACTATCGGGTCAAAAATAAACCTAGACACCATGTCTAATTTGATTTAGGAGGGCATTTTAACCTAAGCACTATGCTTAATTTAAAATCCCATGGAAGTAAGATCATCATTCCTAACTAAGCACCTTGCTTAATTAAGAGATAAATGAAACTACTCCAAACCTAGACATATACTAAAGCAAATAAAGGTAGCATGAGAGCATTTATAGAGATCTACTCAAGTGGGGATGAAGTAGTGTGATTAGTATTTAACAAATTGAGCATGTCTCAAAGGTAGGGACAACCAACATAGCAACATGGCAAAGGATGCTTTTATGTAAAGTACTCCCCCAAGCTTGAATTTTGCAAAATTCAAGTTTGGATGAATTTAATTCAATGTTGTATGATGATTGGTTGGGCATACCTTGTGCTTGTCATTCATCCGATCTTCTTGCTCTAATCCTGGAAAGGTTAGTGACAAGAATACCCGAAGGAATATTTTTACAATTATCCTTATATGCTCAATACACAAGGTATTGTTGCAAATAATTAAAAGCTCATGTTACAATCTGATCAGTTCTTGTTTTCGGACACTAAGCTTGTCCTTGGGAAACCATCAATTTATGTCGGCGAAGTGGTTTCCCCTCTAACGCTGACCTATATCAAGATCAACTCAACGAGATCTGCAATATTTAATATAGACATATGCATCGACAACCGCCCTTTTAAAGTTTTTATAAATAGAAAGGATGAGGGGGTTGGAGATCTCGAATGTGGTGATGTTGGAAAAACCAATGGATTGGGAAGATGTTGCATATGAGCATGGTGTAAATGAAGTGGCTATGAAATAAATTCCATGCTCATTAATGCTTAGAGTGAAATCCATGTGGTATGGTGAAAATGATAAGGTGAGTGTGGTAAAAAAAGAAAAGAAAAAGGATACACGGACGACTTGGTTCGAAACTAGCACAGCTACCGTTCCCCGGCAACGGCGCCAGAAAGCTTGTTGGGTATTTTAAACGCAAATACAAAAATGCACAAGCGCACGGATACCGATGTAGCTTTCACCCGGGAGTATTCCAGAGTATCATTTTCCACAGAGAACGTGAGTGTACTAATTAAGATCCAAGATCGCCTAAGGATAACTATATAATTATTTTTGGTGCGAAGAGAGGAAGTTTCCTGAGAGTTCTCTAGTTGATCTAAGAATCAAGAATTACTTCAAGATTATCTATTTCAGGACATCAGAGCACTAACCACAGAAAGAGATGAGAAGGGGGCTAGGTAGGTATGACTACGGTCCTACAAACACCGATCCGAACGAGGTGGAATACGTCGACCGTTAGGGCTGTCACTACCCTAAGGCTACCACAACAATCCGCACGATTGGGTGCAATTCTAGGTTATTGCAAGACAAAACACCACGTCTAATCTATGAATTGCTACTCTAATGTTTCAAAGATTAGAGCACTTGATGCAAGCGAGAATCCAATAAATAACTTGAATGTAAATAAAAGTAATTAAAGAACTCAGGAATTATGAATTGAAGAACCTGGAGAACGATGAAGAACGAACCAGTTGCTGCAAGAGTACAATGTTGAGGAAGATCCGACAGATCCGGCTCCTCCTCCGCTCTCCTCTTCTCTCTCCCTATTTTCTAAATTACAACTAGAACTAACTAGAACTAGAACTAGAGGAACTAGAACTAGAACTAGATCTAGATGAACTATAGGTAGAACTAGAAGAACTAGAGGGATCCTCTCTACTTGGATGAAGAATTGAAACCCTAGCTTTGATTTTGTAGAAGACGTATGATCTCCAGGGGCCAGGGGGTCTGGTTTTATAGTCCCTTCAAGTGAATATGGGCCGTTGGATCAAACCGACATTGATTGAACGGTTATCCTTGATCCCTTTGGTCGGTGGAGGACGATCTGCGAGTTTGGACGTGTTTGGGCAAAACTCTAGGGCGGGCGCCCTCAGGACTTGGGCGGGCGCCCTGTCCCTGAGCCCTCTCGGCCTCCGCTTCCTTCCCGTGGCTTCTGGAGTCTTCTAGATGATAGAAAATTGCGCGGCATGTTAATATCTCTATGTAAACCCGACGTGTGGGCCTTTCTTCCGTATTTCCCGATAACCCCCTGTAGAAATAGACAAACACCAAAACTCGTGGAATTCTGTCAGATAAAACCCTAAGTCTGGGTGTTGGTTGCATTTGGATCCTTTTCCATGATTATTTGATGGTTTAATGTGAGCTTTAAGGACCGTCAACAATCTACTAATTTAATAAACCAACTAGACTAAAGTAGGGGTAAATGATATATGATAGGTAATAATATAAAGGTGAGAATTCTATGATAAATGCGTAGATAGCCATAGCAGGTGGACAACGGGAGAGACCTAGGATTCCGTATACTTCTCTATTACTTCAGTTCTATGATAACAAATAATGAATAGATATAGCAATCACATATTAACAGTTTGGGACATCAGAACACCAACCACAGAAAGAGAACTGGAAGGGGGCTGGGAAGCTCTCACTACGGTCCTACAAACACCAATCTGAACGAGGTGGAAAACGTCGACCGTTAGGGCTGTCACTACCCTAGGGCTACCACAACAATCCGCAGAACTGGGTGCAACCTCAGGTAACCTCTAGTATAGACACCACGTCTACACTAACGATTACTACTCTAATTACCATGAATAACTAGAGCACTCGATGCGAACGGAGATCCTATGCCAAAATATAACAACTACACTACTCGATAATAATAAAGGCATAAAAGTAAATAGAGAAGATAAATATATTAAAGCATAAGTTTTACAATAAATATAAAAACATGCCTAAACTCTGAAGACTTCTCTAGAACCAAAGCGCAGCTCCGTTCTCCCTAACTCCCGACTAGGACTAATCTACTACATTGGAATGTTTAGCACTAATTCTCTATAGAGGAAAGGTTATCCTTTGAGGGCACCTCTCAACTTTATAATGATGTGTTCTCCTCTAGGGGCCAGGGGCCTTGCTTATATAGCCTCCTCCTTTGTGGCTACTTGGTTCAGCAAGCGATGTGGTACTAAACTTTCCACCATATCTCATTAAAATGCACATAGGCCTTAATGGACCAAAATCTTATTTGGGCCCAACTAATCCCGTAGCTCTTTTTATGTGGAGTCCTTCTTTTATTAATATCTATTGATTCCGAACTCCAAATATAGCAAATAATATATGCATTTTGATCCGCTCGATGAGATCTTTGTAATGGTGTACTCCATTCTGTGATTGGTGCTTGTACCAGGGCGGGCGCCCTAGGATCAAGGGCGGGCGCCCCGGCCCCGGGCCCGTCTCGGCTCCGCTTCGGTCGAGTTGCTTCTAGAGTCTTCCTGATTATGGAAAATTACTGCACATATTAATTCTCTATGTAAACCCGACGTGTGGGCGTTTCCTTCGTATTTTCTGATGACCCCCTGCAGAAATAGACAAACACCAAAACTCGTGGAAATCTGTTAGATGAAACTCTAAGTCTAGGTGACGGTCGCATTTGGATCCTTTTTCATGATTAGTGGATGGTTAAATGTGAGCATTAAGGACCGTCAACAAGCTCCCCCAAGCTTAACCTTTGCTCGTCCCTAAGCAAAGATGGACTCAAGAGTTTCTACAGTGGTTTCATGCCTTAAAGGTACACATGCGTTCAAACAAGATCTCATCTCTGGGTTAGGGTAAACTATTAAGATTTAAACTTACTCATTTTACCTTCCACCATGGGGCTTGCAACCGTCACTTATGTCTTGAGCAGTTAAAAGATAGAACGGTTTAGTCAAGCGCCATGTCTCTTCTTCTTCGATTAACTATAGCTCTGGAGTTTTTGCAGATTTTCAAATAAAACTCAGAGATTCCTTGTATGACTCTCTCTAGTCTCTCTTTTGTGGTATTTCTGGATCCTTACCAAGGCAGTAATGGTGTATGCCTTCTCTCAAAGTATGTGGTATTTTTGGTATGAGGCATAGTGGTATTGCCTTCTCTCTCACCGTACTCTAATAAGGTTTTGATATCTGGAGCTCATAGGTGGGAGACAGCTAATACATACTTACAAGACACTTATTGCATAGTCAAACCATGGATCTAGAAGAACAAGTCCATAAGTCAAATCAAGATGTGCATGTGTGGCGAATGAATGGCGATAATGGTGAAAATAATGGTGAAAGTCTAATTCTACTTTTGCTCTTTTGAGGGGGTACATACCTTTCTTGCCTTGAGGCTTTTGAGGGGAATAAGACGCTCTATATTTTATTTTTCTTTTCTCTCAGGTGGGTATCTTGTACCCCTAATTCGACTGTCGGAAACTTGTCCATTTTTACCTCTCGTCTCACTCTTTCTCTTTTTTTCCGAGGTTTCGGGCACTTGCCCCTTTTTATTTCCTCGTATTCCCTTTTTTCAGAGCACTCACCCTTCTGGAATAATGGAGCAAGTGGTAGTAACCAAAATATCTCGAGCATTTATTTCACGTGGAATAACAGGGATAGGATAATGTTTTTGGCTATTCTCTCCAAGATAGGAGTAGAATAATTTTGGGTGAATCTGAATATGGAAATGAGTGAATGTATGTGGATGCGTACTTCTGGAGTAGAAGTAGCATGTATGAGTGAACATGCAAGTGAATCTTGATTTTAACCGCATGACAAGCTCCTAAGGGTCTACACAGCTTGACCACACTCAATGCTCATAAGCAGTAAATAGTAAGTGTATGGTTCATAGTCTAATAAGCTTGTATATATGGCTGTGGTAGGATTTTAAACTCTCATCATACACGAACTCATCATGCAACATTTTAAAGATTTTCAAAGATAAAAATCTCCAGAATTCTAGCATCTCTAGGAACAAATAAACAGCAGCTCAACTTTTTCATATCATATCTGTTAACGACTTAGACTTTTGATCAGGTACTCTTCCCGCAAATTTAGCTTTAGAGCAAGCTTTAAATTATAACATTTATGCCTAAACTTGAGAGAGAGCTCAAATTTGAAAACTAGGTACTTGGCAGAGCAACTATTCATCATACCCATGTAAGAATTTATCATTGAAGTTCAGTTTGTCATAGACACTTTATTTATTTATTTAGCAAACTAAGCAAAGATATATATAAGCACAAAATGTTTAATTGGGTTTTTATGATTATGCATTTTTTTATTATTTGAGTAAAGTATTAATGTGAGTAGAAACACTTAGCTGGATAAATGAGGGTGCTCTCCCCCAAGCTGGATTTTAACGTAATTTCTTCTGATGTAGCTAGCAGGTGGCGTAGGTGTATTTGAATGTTGGCAGCACCCTGATAGCGATTAGGATATCCTCTGTCTGCTAGTCTTCCGTGATCCTTGAATTCTGTGGAGCTCAAATAGACAACAAAGCTTTGTGGAACTAGTTAAGTGTTAGCATAAAATCTCTTAGCTTTTATCATGTTGAGCTTCCTCTAATAAATATTACTCTCTTTAGTAGGATCATAAATTTATTTTTATATTTTCATTTTTACAGAACAAGAATATATTTATTTTATTTTTACGGCACCACAGTGAATGGGTTTTATGCCACGAGCATACTCACATGGGGCTTACTGTTTTTAACATTTTTATTTTCTTTTCAAGATAGCATGATTAACTAACAAGCTATTTAAGGAAAGTAAATAATTTAAGAAAAAAAAGAATGCAGAAAGGATAAATATGGATAACTACTAATTTTATCTTTCGGCGAGGGTTCAATGTTTTAAGTCTTCTGAACAAGACTTCTCACCGTGTTTATTCTTTAGGTGCGTCATTTGAGTTAGGTTTGGACCTTGACATCTGCACCTCTTGATACGGTGTTACCCATGTTTTTCGTTTGCCCAGCAGTTCGATGTGCAGCGTTGGCAGCATCCTCCTCAGTGTGTTTGCGGTCGTAGATCTAGATCCTTCACTTGGTAGAGTCTGGGAGTTGGAAAACTCCTCCATGTTTTGCTCGAAGTGTATCCTGCTCATTGAGACATGGCAGAGATCAAGTGCATGGACCCTGTTGGTGGAAAACACCAACAGAACCAAAAGTGTATTTGTTCTTCTCTAACCTTAAGCATAGTGAGCAAGACAAAGTTGATGGATGATAAGATCATGAGTGTAGCATTTAAAACATTTGTCAGATCAGATCACTCAACCTTATGGAAAGATAATCTATCTAAGTAAATGTTTTTTTACATGACTATCATTTTTCAAAGATCGGAAGTGCAATATTTTAGCTCATATGGTTAAGAGTGTGGGATCAAGAAGGTAGTATCAGAAACAAAGATTAAAGGACTAAACATGTTGAATCAATTGGGTTGGTTAATTTGGAGTTATAAATCATAAATGTTTGTCTTTTTATCCATGTGCATGCCAGAATCAAGGAGAAGCTTATAACAGTGATAGTCACATACCTTAAGATGTTACCTTAATTGAAGAGTGATGGTACAATATCACCTTATGGAAGCTTTTCTTTCTCAATGGTTGTGTATCTTATTCGTGGCACTCTTCGTCTCGTTCCATGGATTATCTCTCGAGCTATGTCTTTCTTGTGCAAATTGTTAAACTTCATGTGCCTCCTTCTTTATCTCCATTCTGAATTTATCTCTGGACTTGTCAAATCTATATTGAAAATTTTCCTGCAGGGGTTAGTCCAACAAAATATACCAGTGTCTACACAAGCAATTTTTAGTTCAATAACCAAATTAGACTCTATGTCTAATCAGATTAAGGAAGGCTATTTAACCTAAGCACATGCTTAATTTAAATGCCAATGGAAGTATGCCGAGTACTTTCAAACCAACACTTGTGAATAGACAAAGGTAGCATGACAACATTATAGAGATCTACTCAAGTGGGGATGAAGTAGAATGATTAGTGTTTAACAAATTGAGCATGTCTTAAGGGTAGGGACAACCAACATAGCAACATGGCAAAGGATGTTTTTGTGTAAGGTATTACCCCCAGCTTGAACAAGTCAAGTTTGTATGAATTTAATTCAATGTTGCATGATGATTGGTTGGACATACCTTGTTGTTATTCTTCACTCTTTTACTTCAAGCCTGAATCACGAAGATAATGGGATTGCTTCCCCCAAGTTGATTGTTGACATAGTCTTTAATCTTGAATCCGCACAACACAGATGTTCTTCAATATTTTTGAGCTTCAAAATGTCAGTGATGATTGTAGTGCTTCCAAGTTGATTAAGATATCTTGATCATTGGGGATTCTCTCTTTAAATCATGTTAAAGTCAAATAGACAACAAAACTTGTGGCACCGACTAAACATTAGTAGTTGGCCACTTAAGCCTTAGTTGTCCAAGCTTTTTAGATTTTTCTTAATTCTTTTTCTAAGCAGAGTTTCAACAAGATCTCTTTCTCAATATATATATATTTTTGGGTTTTAATCTTCCTATGAAGCAAATAGGAAATGGAACAGGATGAATGCATGTTTATATATATATTCACATGGGGTTTTAGTATTTAAGATGCAATGAGTTATATAAAATATTTTTATTATATTTTCTAATGCAATAATAATGCAAAAAGATAAATATGTTATGGAGAAATAAATATGCTAAA
Organism: Sorghum bicolor; assembly: GCF_000003195.3. Taxonomy (NCBI): domain Eukaryota; kingdom Viridiplantae; phylum Streptophyta; class Magnoliopsida; order Poales; family Poaceae; genus Sorghum; species Sorghum bicolor. The sequence continues at coordinate 35,080,437 of NC_012875.2, forward strand.
AACAAATGCAGAAAAGATAAATACAATAAACCTACTAAAGCTAGTGATACATTAAATTAGCAGACATCAAGATCATTATCAAAATCTTCACACCAATTGCTTCCGTGGCAACGGCGCCAAAAATGCATCTTGACATTCGTTAAGTGCAATAAGAATAAGACAAATTCCGCAAGCGCACAGAACATCATGTAGCATTTTACCGGGAGTATTCCAGGTATCATTATTTATATTTTACTACTCGGAAGCTAAGGTCAAAGAATCTGATAACTTACTATCATGCATCTTCTAATTTAATAAACCAACTAGACTAAATTAGGGGTAAATGATATATGATAGGTAATAATATAAAGGTGAGAATTCTATGATAAATGCGTAGATAGCCATAGCGGGAGGACAACGGGAGAGACCTAGGTTCCTGTATACTTCTCCATTACTTCAGTTCTATGATAACAAAGAATGAATAGATATAGCAATAACATATTAACACTTTGGGACATGAGAACACCAACCACAGACAGAGAACTGGAAGGGGGCTGGGAAGCTCTGACTACGGTCCTACAAACACCGATCCGAACAAGGTGGAATACGTCGACCGTTAGGGTTGTCACTACCCTAGGGCTACCACAATAATCCGTAGGACTGGGTGCAACCTCAGGTAACCTCTAGTATAGACACCACGTCTAAACTAACGATTACTACTCTAATTACCATGAATAACTAGAGCACTCGATGAGAACGGAGATCCTATGTCAAAATATAACAACTACACTACTCGATTAATAATAAAGGCATAAAAGTTAATAGAGAAGATAAATATATTAAAGCATAAGTCTTACAATAAATATAAAGACATACCAAAACTCTGAAGACTTCTCCATAACCGAAGCGCAACTTGTTGACGGTCCTTAAGTATCGAATTTAATTATCAAATAAACAAAGAAAAGGATCCAAATGAAATCAACATCTAGACTTAGGGTTTTATGTGATAGAATTCCATGAGTTTTGGTGTTTGTCTATTTCTGCAGGGGGTTATCAGGAAATACAGAAGAAAGGCCCACACGTCGGGATTACATAGAGATATCAACGTGCCGCGCAATTATCTTACATCTAGAAGACTCCAGAAGCCACGAGAACAAAGCGGAGGCTGAACGGAGCCTAGCCCTAGGCGCCCGCCCAGGAGACCAGGGTGCCCGCCCCCTTGTAGAGTCCAATCAGAACTCTCTTTCGGATCAAGCTCCACCGACCTAAAGGATCAAGGATAACGGTTCAATCAATGTCGGTTTGATCCAACGGCCCATATTCACTTGAAGGGACTATAAAACCAGACCCTGTGGCCCCTGGAGGAGAGAGCCTCTCAACCCTAATTCATTATTCATCAAGGGAGAAGAAGCCTCTGATCAAGCCTAGATCCACCACATCAATTAGACATGTAGATTAGCATAGCTACATAGGATTAGAACTAGAAGGAGTCAATCTTCGATTGGTTTCCGGATCTGTCAGGAGGATTCTTGGTAATTCTCTAATTGTTCTTCTAATTGTTCATCTTTGTTCTTCAATATTATGAATATGACTTTGTTCTACTTCAATATAGTGCTTATGACTTTGCTCTACTTATTTATATTCAAGATTATATTGTTCTTAGTTTATCATAGTTATATACTTGGCTTAGTTAGATTGGAAATATATAAAGGTTTAGGATCGTATAGCGTTTATCCATCAGATCCATGGGTAAATGATAGATATTGTGTAGGCGTGGTGCTTATACCGTATTTATCTGCGATTGTACCCAATATGCCAGATCGTGGGGTAGTTCGTGATAGTGACAGCTTCATTGGTTCTTATATAGTCCCCCTCTCGTGTATTGGGCTGCCAGAGCAACATTATTACAGGAGAGTGATTGCTATGTTTCTCATATTCCTTGCTAATGTCACTATGCATGGGCGTAGTCTTGTCTCGCAATGATTGCTAAGTATAATTGCACTAACTATGATAATGCTAGACTATATAGTTGAGAATAACTTAGGAAATATTCTTGTAGTTCGTTCTAATACCATGCTAATGACTTGCTAGAATATCTAATTGAGGTGCTTATCATATTTATTATGAGGCTAAGTTATGCTGATCAGTTTAATTATCTTTGTCACTATTCATTCCTTTATATCCTTTATGTGACACTTACCCCTGTATGAAAGAGTTAGATAAATGTTCTCAATTATACATGCAATGATAGATACTCAATCTCATATTCCATTCTATAATCAACATTGATGGTTACTAATCCCTTCTCTGTGGTAAAAATATAAATAACGATACCTGAAATACTTCTCGATTAAAATGCTACATCAGTATTAATCTGCGCGCTTGCAGATCCCATTTGTTATTTATCTTGATGAGCAATTGCATATTTCAATACCGCGTCTCTCATGCCATGCTGGGGATGACAACTTGGCTTAAGTGGTATGAGGGATAGGTTTGGCATTTTTGGCACCGTTATCAGAATTAGAAAACTAAGTCTACTTTTGGTAATGATGTTAAGAATACCCAACAAGCATTTTTGGCGCCGTTGCCGGGGAAGGTTAATTACTAATCAGGAATGAATATAGAATTTTGAGTTATCATTCACATCACTAATATGATTGAGCTTATCAATTCTCTCATATAGTTCTACCCTGATATTTTTTCTATTTTATCTTATGCAGGGTAATGTATGAATAGAAGACATCTTCCAGGAAATTTTGTTGACAATCCCGAAGTGTTATTCAGAAAAACAAGAGCCAAGCTCAAGAAGAGATCATCAACACTTCAGCAAGAAGCTTCATCCAATCAAGAAGATCACCGGAACTTGTCTTCAGAGTTCGAAGCCATGGCGAACAAATCGATCCGCGAGTTCTCAGCTCCTACTACGGACAACAACCGCACTGGACCTGCTGCAGAGATCAATGGCAACTTTGAGCTCAAGCCTAGACTTATCAACATGGTGCAATCCAACCAGTTCTGTGGGAAGGCACATGAAGATGCTAGTGCTCATCTCCAACACTTCTTGGAGATTTGCAGCACATTCACTATATCGGGAGTCCCTAGAGATGCTATACTACTTCGCCTCTTTCCATTCTCACTCTTGGGAAGAGCGAAGCAGTGGTTCTATGCTACAAAGGAGAAGAATACTACGTGGGCACTATGCTCCTTGAACTTTCTGGCTAAGTTCTTTCCCATGGGCAAGACCAATGCTCTCCGTAGGAAAATTACAAGTTTTCAGCAACAACATGATGAATCCGTTCCAGAAGCATGGGAGCGCTTCCAAGACTACATCCTAGAATGTCCCCATCATGGAATGGAGAGTTGGCTACTAATGCAGATGTTTTATCATGGGCTCAGCAACAATGCCCGAGAGACTGTGGATGCTGCAGCTGGAGGAGCATTCCTATCACTTACCATATCACAAGCCACAGCTCTTGTGGAGAAGATGGCGTCCAACCAAGGCTGGAATGAAGAAAGGACCTAGACACGCAAGAAAGGTGGAGGTATGCATCAGCTCAAGGAGGTAGACATGCTGTTTGCAACGCTAGACCTACTCATGAAGAAGCTCGATGATAGAGCTGGAGATAAGAAAGAAGTTATGCACATCTACGACTCTCACATGACTTGTGAGGAGTATGGAGATACTGGACACTAAGGAAATCACTGCTCTGAGATACTTGAGGATGTGAACTACATCAACAATAACAACAACAACTACTACAACCAACCTCAACAAAATCAAGGTTGGAATCAACAGAGACCTAACTACTCATGTAATTATCAAGGTAATAATTCTTACAACAATAATAATAATTTTCCACCTTTGAGAGAGTTAGTGTCTAATCAAGGAAAGCTAATGGATAATCTATCTAAGAAATTGGCATCTAATGATAAAATGCTAGAAAATATAAATAATAGAATGGATAATTTCTCTAGTGCCATCAAGAATCAAATTAGCTTTAATAAAATGATTGAATCTCAGTTAAATCAAATAGCTGCTGTTGTTCCTGCTACTAACCCTGGTATACCATCACAACCGGAAGGATTAGAATCTGCAAATCTTGTAGACATGTTTGATGCAGGTAACTGGACTAACCCCGTCACTGAAGTTACTACTGACCTTCTACCAGTCAAGAGAGGCGATCTAGGACGCCCCGTCATCCCGATCTCCATCGTCATGGTGGACTTCCCATAAGCACTTTGCGACTTTGGCTCTAGTGTCAACATTATGCCCAGGGTACTCTATGAAAAATTCTTTACATGTCCTTTATTAGAAACAACCATGTGTTTGCAGATTGCAGATTATACAATAAGTTTTCCAAAAGGAATATTGAAGAACCTTTGTGTCCGATTTGGTACCTTATATGCCCCAGCAGACTTCGTGGTGATAGAGACCGGTAATGATGAGAGGGCACCCATTATCTTAGGGAGGCCATTCTTGAACACCTCGGGGGCTGTCATCTACGCTAGTGCTGCCATGATCAATTTCTACATCAAAGGGAGGAAGGAGACCTTTTCCTTCAAGAACAAGACTACACAAGTCCCAGATCAATCCAGACGTGAATCAAGGAAGAAGTCCAACAGGAGGAACAGGAACAAGCAAGTGTGGACCGAGTCAGCTAAGATGGTCACTGCAGTTCATGGAGGCCAAGAACATCAACTTATGTCACTGTTTCTGTCCAAGAAGGATGACCTAGGAATGACAAGCATCTATTGCTCCATAAATGGATACAACTTCTACAAGACGACTTGCGACAACGGATCGGGCGTCAACATAATGGTTGCAGTCACCTATTGGCTCTTGTTCGGAACCATGCCCCTAAAACCGACATACATTCAGCTCCAGATGGCAGATCAAACATTTCGAGAGGTTAAAGGAACATTAACTGATGTCCCTTTCAAAATAGACGATCATTTTGTCTACATAGACTTTCAGGTTATTGACATGGGAGAAGATGAATACGATCCACCCATCATCCTTGGAAGACCGTTCCTCAGCACCATTAAAGCAATCATCTACATTGGAACCGGAGAAGTCCATATGCACTTTCCCTCAGAAAATGTACGCCGCTATTTTACTAACCCTAACTATATCATTGAAGACTCTAAGTAGGTCAGAAAACGACGCAACCGCAACCAGAGAAGGCAAATCATCAAGGACGGATGGGCAGACTATGAAGGAGAAGTGGTAAGGTCAGAAGACATACAGTTTAAACAAAATTATCCAGAGGAGACCGTTGCACCAAGTCAGGTATGGAAAGAGAAGATAACTATACATGAAGAGGAGGCGCTGCCGGAAGTACCGACTCCGCCATCCAATGAATCCCAGGACAACTAAGAAAACGGAGAGTCCCGTTCGGAGGACTTAAAAACACCGAACGCCTTGCCAAGAGGTAAACTTGGTAGTTATCTTTTTCCTTTAAATTATTTCAACTAGTTTGCTTAGTTAATCATGTTCGTACTATCCTAAAAAGAAAATAAAAATGTTAAAAAACAGTAAGCCTCATGTGAGTATACGAGTGGCATGAAACCCATAAGTACATTCACTGTGGTGGCATAAAAATAAAATAAATATTTCTTTTCTGCTTTATAAAATGAAAATATAAAAATAGAGAGTAGCATTTATTAAGGAGACACAACATGATAAAGGCTAGATATTTATGCTAACACTTAATCAGTTCCACAAAGCTTTGTTGTCTATTTGAGCTCTACAGAATTCAAGAATCAGGAAGACTAGCAGATGGAGGACATTCTAATAACTGTTAGAATGCTTCGCTGTCGGAATGCTGCTAACTTTCAAATACACCTCTGCCACCTGCTAGCTACATCAAGAGAAATTACGTCAAAATTCAGCTTGGGGGAGAGCACCCCCATTTATCCCGATAAGTATTTCTATCTATCTATCTATATACTTATACTATATTAAAATATAAATATACATTACTATGGAAAACCAAATAAAGATTTTGTGCTCATATATATATGTCTTTTGCTTAGTTTGTTTAACAAATAAATAAAGTGGCTATGCTAAACTGAATCTTAATAATAAAACTCTAGCATGGATATGATGAATAGTTGCTCTACCAAATTTTCAAATTTGAAGTTCTCTCAAGTTTAGACATAACTGTTATAATTTAAAGCTTGCTCTAAACCTAAACTTGTAGGAAAAAACTTGATCTAAAGTCTAAGTTGTTAACAGATATGATATGGGAAGGTTGAGCTGTTGTTTATCTGTTCCTAGAGATGCTAGAATGTTGGAGAATTTTATCTTTGAAAATCTTTAAAATATTGCATGATGAGTTCCTGTATGATGAGAGTTTAAATTCCTACCACAGCCATATATACATGCTTGCTAGACTTTAAGCTACACATTTACTTTTTACTGCTTATGAGCATTGAGTGTGGTCAAGCTGTGTAGACCCTTAGGAACTTGTCATGTGGTTAAATCAAGATTCACTTGCACGTTCACTCGCACATGCTACTTCTGCTCCGGAAGTACGCATCCACATATATCCACTCATTTCCATCTCCAGAACCACCCAAAAATATTCTACTCCTAATCCGGGAGAGAATAGCCAAAAACATTTCTATTTTTCCCCTGTGAAATAAATGCTCAAGTTATCTTGGTTACTACCACTTGCTACATTATTTCATGAGATGAGTGCTCTAAAAAAAGATATGAGGAAATAAAAAGGGGCAAGTGCCCGGAACCTCGAAAGAAAAGAAAAAGTGAGACGAGAGATAAGAATGGACAAGTGTCCGACAGTAGAATTAGGGGTACAAGATGCCCACCTGAGAAGAAAGAAAAAGAAAAGAAGAGCATCTCATTCTCCTCAAAAGTTTCAAAAAGCAAGGAAGGTATGTATCCTCCCAAAGAGCAAAAGTAGAATTAGACTTTCACCATTGTTATCACCATCATCACCATACGCCATTCACTCGCCACACATGCACATCTTGATTTGACTTATTGATTTGTTTCTTTGGATCCATGGTTTGACTATACAATAAATGTCTTGTAAGTATGTATACTTTATCTCCCACCTATGAGCTCTAGATATTAAAGCCCTATTAGAGTAGGGTGAGAGAGAAGGCAATGTCACTATGCCTTATACCACAAATACCACATACTTTTTGAGAGAAGGCATATACCATCACTGCCTTGGTAAGGATCCAGAAATACCACAAAAGAGAGACATGAGAGAGTCATACAAGGAATCTCTGAGTTTTATGTGAAAATCTGCAAAAACTCCAGAGCTATAGCTGATCAAGAATAAGAGACATGGCACTTGACTAGACTGTTCTATCTTTTAACTACTCAAGACAGAAGTAACGGTTACAAGTCCCATGGTGAAAGGTAAAGTAAGTAAGTTTTAAGTCTTGACAGTTTACTCTAACTCAGAGATGAGATCTTATTTAAAAGCATGTGTACCGTCAATTTTTAAAAGGCATTGCAGCAACTTATGATCCATCACTGAGATTATCCTTGCTCAGGGACGAGCAAGAGGTAAGCTTGGGGGAGTTTGTTGACGGTCCTTAAGTATCAAATTTAATTGTCAAATAAACAAAGAAAAGGATCCAAATGAAATCAACATCTAGACTTAGGGTTTTATCTGACAGAATTCCACGAGTTTTGGTGTTTGTCTATTTCTACAGGGGGTTATCAGGAAATACAGAAGAAAGGCCCACACGTCGGGATTACATAGAGATATCAACGTGCCGTGCAATTATCTTATATCTAGAAGACTCCAGAAGCCACGAGAACGAAGCGGAGGCCGAACGGAGCCTAGCCCTAGGCGCCCGCCTAGGAGAACAGGGCGCCCGCCCCCTTGTAGAGTCTAATCAAAACTCTCTTTCGGGATCAAGCTCCACCGACCAAAAGGATCGAGGATAACCGTTCAATCAATGTCGGTTTGCTCCAAGGGCCCATATTCACTTGAAGGGACTATAAAACCAGACCCCCTGGCCCCTGGAGGAGAGAGCCTCTCAACCCTAATTCATTGTTCATCAAGGGAGAAGAAGCCTCTGATCAAGCCTAGAGCCACCACATCAATTAGACATCTAGATTAGCATAGCTACATAGGATTAGAACTAGAAGGAATCAATCTTCGATTGGTTTCCGGATCTGTCAGGAGGATTCTTGGTAATTCTCTAATTATTCTTCTAATTGTTCATCTTTGTTCTTCAATATTATGAATATGACTTTGTTCTACTTCAATATATTGCTTATGACTTTGCTCTACTTGTTTATATTCAAGATTTTATTGTTCTTAGTTTATCATAGTTATATACTTGGCTTAGTTAGATTGGAATTATAAACATGTTTAGGATCGTATAGCGTTTATCCATCGGATCTATGGGTAAATGATAGATATTGTGTAGGCGTGGTGCTTATACCGTATTTATCTGCGATTGTACCCAATATGCCAGATCGTGGGGTAGTTCGTGATAGTGACAGCTTCATTGATTCTTATATAGTCCTCCTCTCATGTATTGGGCTAGCAGAGCAACATTATTACAGGAGAGTGATTGCTATGTTTCTCATATTCCTTGCTAATATCACTATGCATGGGCGTAGTCTTGTCTCGCAATGATTGCAAAGTATAATTGCACTAACTATGATAATGCTTGACTATATAGTTGAGAATAACTTAGGAAATATTCTTGTAGTTCGTCCTAATACCATATTGAGGTGCTTATCATATGATACTTGCTAGAATATGATAATTGCACTAACTATGATATTGCTATGTTTCTCATATGATACTTGCTAGAATATCTAATTGAGGTGCTTATCATATTTATTATGAGGCTAAGTTATGCTGATCAGATTAATTATCTTTGTCACTATTCATTACTTTATATCCTTTATGTGACACTTACCCCTATGAAAGAGTTAGATAAATATTATCAACTATACATGCAATGATAGATACTCAATCTCCTATTCTATTCTATAATCAACATTGATAGTTACTAATCCCTTCCCAGTGGTAAAAATATAAATAACGATACCTGGAATACTTCCCGGTTAAAATGCTACATCGATATTAATCTATGCGCTTGCAGATCCCATTCATTATTTATTTAGATGAGCAATTGCATATTTCAATACCGTGTCTCTCATGTCATGCTGGGGATGACAACTTGACTTAAGTGGTATGAGGGATAGGTTTGGCATTTTTGGCACCGTTATCAGAATTAGAAACTCTCTACATTTGGTAGTGATGTTAAGAATACCCAACACAGCTCCGCTCTCCCTAACTCCCGACTAGGACTAATCTACAACATTGGAATGTCTAGCCCTAATTCTCTATAGAGGAAAGGTTATCCTTTGAGGGCACCTCTCAACTTTATAATGATGTGTTCTCCTCCAGGGGCCAGGGGCCTTGCTTATATAGCCTCCTCCTTTGTGCCTTTTTGGTTCAGCAAGCGATGTGGTACTAAACTTTGCACCATATCTCATTAAAATGCACATAGGCCTTAATGGACCAAAATCTGATTTGGGCCCAATTAATCCCGCAGCTCTTTTATGTGGTGTCCTTCTTTAATTAATATCTCTTGACTTCGAACTCCAAATATAGCAAATAATATATGCATTTCGATCAGCTCGACGAGATCTTTGTAATGGTGTACTCCATTCTGTGATTGGTGCTTGTACCAGGGCGAGCGCCCTAGGATCAAGGGCGGGCGCCCCGGCCCCGGGCCCGTCTCGGCTCCGCTTCGGTCGAGTTGCTTCTAGAGTCTTCCTCATTATGGAAAATTACCGCACACATTAATTCTCTATGTAAACCTGACGTGTGGGCCTTTCCTTCGTATTTCCTGATAAGCCCTTGCAGAAATAGACAAACACCAAAACTCGTAGAAATCTGTCAGATGAAACCCTAATTCTAGGTGTCGGTTGCATTTGGATCCTTTTTCATGATTAGTTGATGGTTAAATGTGAGCATTAAGGACCGTCAGCACTCACCTTACTCTAATAAGGTTTTGATATCTGGAGCTCATTGGTGGGAGACAGATAATACATACTTACAAGAGATTTATTGCATAGTCAAACCATGGATCCAGAAGAACAAGTCAATAAGTCAAATCAAGATGTGCATGTGTGGCGAGTGAATGGTGTATGGTGATGATGGTGATAACAATGGTGAATGTCTAATTCTACTTTTGCTCTTTTAAGGGGATACATACCTTTCTTGCACTTTGAAGCTTTTTGATAAGAATGAGATGCTCTATATTTTCTTTTTCTTTTCTCTCAGGTGGGTATCTTGTACCCCTAAATCTACTATCGGACACTTGTCCATTTTTACCTCTTGTCTCACCTTTTCTTTTCTTCGAGGTTCCGGGCACTTGCCCCTTTTTATTTCCTCGTATTTTTCCTCTTTTTTTAGAGCACTCACCCTCCTAGAATAATGTAGCAAGTGGTAGTAACCAAAATATCTCAAGCATTTATTTCACAAGGAATAACAAGGATAGGAAAAAGTTTTTGGCTATTCTCTCCTTGATAGGAGTAGAATAATTTGAGATGAATCTGGAGATGGAATTGAGTGGATGTATGTGGATGCCTACTTCTGGAGTAGAAGTAGCATGTATGAGTGAACGTGCAAGTGAATCTTGATTTTAACCGCATGACAAGCTCCTAAGGGTCTACACAGCTTGACCACACTCAATGCTCATAAGCAGTAAAAAGTAAATGTATGGTTCTTAGTCTGATAAGCATGTATGTATGGTTGTGGTAGGAAATTCAACTCTTATCATACAGGAACTCATCATGCAATATTTTAAAGATTTTCAAAGATAATATTCTCTAGAATTCTAGCAACTCTAGGAACAGATAAATAGCAGCTCAACCTTTCCATATCATATCCGTTAACGACTTAGACTTTAGATCAAGTACTCTTCCCACAAGTTCAGATTTAGAGCAGATTTAAATTATAACAGTTACGCCTAAACTTGAGAGAGAGATCAAACTTGAAAACTAGGTACATGGCAGAGCAACTATTTATCATATCCATGTAAGAGTTTATCATTTAAGTTCAGTTTGGCCTAGACACTTTATTTATTTATTGAGCAAACTAAGCAAAGATATATATAAGCATAAAATTTTTATTTGGGTTTTCATGATTATGCATCTTTTTATTATTTGAGTAAAGTATAAACACAAGTAGAAACACTTAGCTGGATAAATGAGGGTGCTCTCCTCCAAGCTGGATTTTGACGTAATTTCTTCTGATGTAGCTAGCAGGTGACTGTGGGGGTATAAACCCCTATACCCTTACGGCTAGACTTCAGCCAGGAAGCTTGGCCCACTACGAGACGAGTTCAAGGCTTGATCTGACAGCCCGAGTTTCGCGCAAGGAAACAAGACGTGGAGATCAAGCAGGATTCTAGTCGGTTAGAATAGGAATTGATATCGAATTATCCATGGCAATTGTAACCGACTAGGATTAGTTTCTAGATCTGTAACCCTGCCCTCCAGACTATATAAGGAGGGGCAAGGGACCCCCTAGGACAGATTTATCTCTCAACACAATCCAATACAACCAGACGCAGGACGTAGGTATTACGCCAACTCGGCGGCCGAACCTGGATAAAAAGCTTGTCCGTGTCTTGCGCCACCATCGAGTTCGTAGTTCGCGCACCGTCTACCGATAAACTACTACCGTGGGTATACCCCAAGGTAGACTGCCGACTAGCTTTCGTCGACAGTGGCGCGCCAGGTAGGGGGTGTGCGTGCAACTTTTCCGGCGAACAAGATGGTCACGATCCCAGCTTCCGCGACCGTGCCCGAAGGCCTCACGTTCACCGTCGGCCAGATCACGTGGACGACGTGCAACGGCGGTTTTGCGACCACGGTTCCGAAAGAGATCCAGATCCAATCTGAGATCACGCCGTCTCCGACCACACGCATGACGGCACCAAGCTCCCGACCACCGTTCCCGCTCTACAGGGGAAAGGAGATCGACTGCTCGGACCTCCTCCAAGCGCTCGATCGCGCTGACTCCAAGCTACTCGAAGTCTCCCAACTAATAGATGGAGTTCTGCGCCGGCCCGACCAAGCTGCTCGAGCGGATTTTTCGAAATTCCGCCGGCCAACTCGTGTCGCCACACACGAACGGCTGGGAACGTCCCTGACGATAACCTCGACCCCCTCAGGACGATCCGTCGAGCTCAAAAAGGAAGACTATCCTTGCGGCCTGAGCAACTCGGCCTCTGTTTACTCACAGCATGTCCAATCCGTTTTTAGCAAAGCGGGCTGGTCGCCGACAAGGAACAATCGTCACCATGTCAACATGGTGACCATCCGAGAGCTACGGGACGGCCAGGTTTCTAGCACCAACTCAAGCACCGGCTCCGTCCCCACCGAGGTTGTGAATACCGAAGACGAGGGCTACGACCTGGATTTTCCTTCACACCCTCCGGGTTTCGACCGATTCCCGATATTCCCCCCCCGGCGAGGGGATATCGTATTCAATGTCAGCGCCGACGAACCGGCTGTTGACGGAGAAACAGACGACCAGAGGCAACTCCGCGAACAGCGTAACGCCGATCGCGCCCGACGGCGTGCGGACGAGCAACAACAGACGCCACCAGGCAACCTCAACGATGCCTTTGATATGGTCGGGGACCAGCCGGTCTACAAAACGCCAAGCGCCAACGTGGCTGTCGCCATGGCCAACCTGGATCGGCTTCCTGACACCCCCGAATGCCAGGGAGTCCGGACCAGTATCCGAGCACACCTGATCGCCGCGATGGGGCAGACAGCCACTCTGCTCAAGAGAGTCCAGGACGTCTCTTATACGGAAGCCGCCTCCGACCAGACTCATCGTAGCCGGGCCTCACCCAGTAGGCGTCGCCGCAGCCGCTCCCCCGACAACCGTCGAGGGGACTCACGGCGCGACGATGGTGGTCGGGACGCCGATGGCCGCCGCCAGCAGAACCGCGTACGCGGCCAAGAAGAAGAAGATCAACACAGGGATCTCCGCCACAACATCCCTCCCAAAGATGCCCGGGACCGCATCAACAGGCGCGCCGCAGAGAGAGCAGTCCACGAAAACCTGCGCCGCATCGAGTACGATGCGACCCATGGTCCTCCGGGCCTAAGGCAGTTCTCCTCACACCTCCGCCAGGTCGTGTGGCCCCGCAATTTCAAGCTCGAAAAACTTAAAAAATACGACGGCAAGGAAAATCCAGAGAACTGGATCACCCTCTACGAAATCGCCGTCCGATCAGCGGCAGGAGATGAGCACGTCATGACTAACTACTTCCCCGTAGTCCTCGACCAGGCCGGTCATCAGTGGCTTCTCGGCTTACCCGTGGACTCCTTCGACTCTTGGGAAGAGCTACGACAGGCCTTCATCGACAACTTCATCGCCACATGTGAGCAGCCCGGAAACAAATATGACCTTGAAAGGATAAGAGACAGGAAGAATGAACCTCTGCGCGATTATATCCGACGATTCTCGGATATGCGCCTCAAAATCCCGAAGATTTCTCATGACGAGGCCATATCAGCCTTTATCAAGGGCTTGCGTTTCCATGAAGCGCTGAGG
>NC_012875.2:35094104-35208480 GCF_000003195.3 Sorghum bicolor
ATAACCGCCGCTCCGACAACCGTGATCACCGAGAGGGTTGGGATCGGCGGCGCAACAGCCGCGACGACTTCAGAGGAAAGCGCCCTCGTGAATACGACCACGAAGTAAACACGGTTAAACGTCCCAATGGACGACGGGACTACCAAGAAGACTACAACAAAACGTTGAAGGGACCATGCCAGCTACACCCAAAGTCTAACCATACCATGGAAGAGTGCCGCGTCCTCAAAAGTATCTATACACGGCGGGCCGCCCAAGAAGACACCGCCAAGAAAACTAACAAACGCGACGGGCACGACCACGAAGATGAGGATGAGGACCAAGACAGGGACCCCCGACACCAATACGTCAGCCCCACCGACATGGTCCACTCCATTTTCGGGGGCAAGGTCTCCACTGAGTCCAAGCGAGAAAGAAAGCTGTTAAAGAGAGCCTGCCTCAACATAGACAGCACGGACGGGCTGATCGCAGATCCGAAATTTCCCGCCTGGTCCCACAGGGAGATCGCGTTCAGCAGGAAGGACCAGTGGGCCGCTATCCCAGAGCCGGGTCGTTTCCCACTAATTCTTGATCCCTGCATCAATAGCATCAGATTCGAGCGCGTGCTCGTGGACGGGGGAAGCTCCATCGACATCCTCTTCCGCAACAGCCTGCCCGCCCTCAAGATATCACCGGCGCAACTAAAACCTTACGACGCCCAATTTTGGGGGGTTTTGCCAGGTCAAAGTTCGGTGCCCCTCGGACAGATAACATTGCCTGTCCAATTCGGCACACCCGATCACTTCCGGACGGAGTTCATCAACTTCGTAGTCGCGGACTTCGACGGGACCTACCACGCCATACTGGGCCGCCCATCGCTGACAAAGTTCATGGCAGTCCCGCACTACTCATACCTAGTGCTTAAGATGCCCACGGAGAAGGGTGTCCTAACCGTCAGAGGCAACGTCTACACGGCGTACACCTGCGAAGAAGAAAGCTTCAAGATCACCGAGGCAATTGACCTCTCAATCCGCATGGCGGAAACAACAAGCCAAGCCGCACAGCTGCCTCCCGACCAGCTCCGATTACCTGAGCAGGAGACATCCAGAAAGAATTCGAAATCCAAGGAGTACAAAGAAGTGCAGCTGGTCGAAGGCAACCCCGAGAAGACAGCCCTCATCGGGGCTAACCTGGATCCAAAATACGAAGACGCGCTCGTCAGGTTTCTAAGGGACAACGTGAGCGTTTTCGCATGGAAACCCGCAGACATGCCCGGTGTCCCACGAAACCTGATCGAGCACTCCTTAAACGTCTCGAAGACCGCAAGACCAATCAAGCAAAAACTGCGACGGTTCGCTCGTGACAAAAAGGAGGCCATTAGGACAGAAATAACACGGCTTCTAGCAGCCGGATTCATAAAAGAGGTGTATCATCCCGATTGGCTCGCCAATCCGGTTCTTGTACGCAAAAAGAATAATGAATGGAGAATGTGCGTTGATTACACCGATCTCAACAAACACTGTCCTAAAGATCCTTTTGGTCTTCCTCGCATCGACGAGGTGGTCGACTCAACGGCCGGATGCGAACTCCTCTCCTTTCTAGATTGCTACTCTGGTTATCACCAGATCTCGTTAAAGGAAGAAGATCAGATCAAAACATCCTTCATCACGCCCTTCGGCGCATACTGTTACACTACCATGTCTTTCGGACTTAAAAACGCCGGGGCCACTTATCAAAGGGCCATCCAGCAATGCCTCCACGACGAGATTCGCGATGACCTCGTCGAGGCCTATGTGGACGACGTGGTCGTAAAAACAAGGGACGCGAGCACCCTAATCGACAACTTAGACCGAACCTTCAAAGCACTCAATAGGTACAAGTGGAAGCTCAACCCCAAGAAATGCATTTTCGGCGTCCCTTCCGGTCTACTGCTCGGCAACGTCGTCAGTTGCGACGGCATACGACCAAACCCTTCAAAAGTCAAAGCCGTGCTCGACATGCGACCACCGAAGAACGTCAAGGATATTCAGAGGCTAACCGGATGCATGGCCGCCCTCAGTCGTTTCATCTCAAGGCTGGGAGAAAAAGGCCTCCCTTTCTTCAAACTATTGAAAGCGTCAGAAAAATTCTCCTGGACAGAAGAAGCCGACGCTGCGTTCACTCAGCTTAAGACCTTCCTCACTTCACCGCCTGTCCTCACAGCGCCTCAGCCCAATGAAGACCTGCTCCTTTACATTGCTGCAACCGACAGGGTTGTTTCCACGGCAATAGTGGTCGAGCGAGATGAACCAGGTCACGTTTTCAAGGTCCAGAGACCCGTTTACTTCATAAGTGAAGTTTTAAACGAATCCAAGGCCAGGTACCCACAAATACAGAAGCTTATATACGCCATCCTGATAACGTCAAGAAAGCTGAAGCACTACTTCGACGGCCATCGAGTCCTGGTGACAACCAGCTTTCCTCTCGGGGACATCCTGCGCAATAAAGACGCCAATGGCAGAATCGTGAAATGGGCAATGGAATTATGTCCATTTTCCCTAGAGTTCCAGAGTCGCACCACTGTCAAGTCTCAAGCCCTGGTCGATTTCATTGCCGAATGGACGGATCTCAACGAACCTTCCGTTCCAGATGTCTCAGACCACTGGTCAATGTTCTTTGACGGGTCCTTGAACATCAACGGTGCAGGCGCTGGGATATTGTTCGTATCACCAAACAAGGACAAACTCCGCTACGTCCTTCGAATCCTTTTTCCGGCGTCAAACAATGTCGCCGAATACGAAGCTTGTTTACATGGCGTACGACTAGCCGTCGAACTGGGGATCAAGCGCCTCTATGCCTACGGCGACTCCGCTTTGGTCATCAACCAGCTCAACAAGGAGTGGGACGCAACCCACGAGAAGATGGATCTCTATTGCAAAGAAATTCGCAAATGGGAAACTAACTTCTATGGCATAGAGTACATCCACGTGGTCCGGGATAAGAACCAAGCAGCAGATGCGTTGTCAAAGTTAGGCTCGTCTCGGGCCCAAATCCCGCGGGGTATTTTCGTCCAGGACATCCATGAGCCGAGCGTAAGCTCCCCCCTGGTCGACAGGCAACCCACCGAGGCAATGCTCATAGATGACGCCACTCCGACAACCGGTGGGCGTGACTGGCGTATCCCGTTCATCAAATACATCTCAGACGGGACAGGTTTTCAGGACAAAACAGAGAACGAGCGTCTCATCCGACGATCAAAGAACTACATCCTGGTCGACGGAAAACTCATGCGGAAAAACGCAAGCTCCGAGGTACTGCTCAAGTGCATACCCCAAGACGATGGCATCAAGCTCTTGGAGGACATACACGCCGGATCCTGCGGCAACCACGCCGCATCTAGAACGCTGGTCGGAAAGGCTTTCCGAGCAGGTTTTTATTGGCCAACCGCGGTCAGCGACGCAGAAAAACTGGTTCGGCATTGCGAAGGATGTCAGTTTTTCGCTAAGAGGACCCACGTACCTGCCCATGAAATTCAAACCATCCCGTCGTCTTGGCCCTTTGCTTGCTGGGGGCTTGACATGATCGGACCATTTAAACCAGCCCCGGGCAACTTCAAGTTTGTTTTCGTGTTAATCGACAAGTTCTCCAAGTGGATTGAATACATGCCCCTGGTCAAGGCAACCTCCGAGAAGGCTGTGGAGTTCCTCAATCAAATCATACACAGATTCGGCATCCCGAACAGCATAATCACCGACCTGGGCACTCAGTTTACTGGCACCACTTTTTGGGATTTCTGCGATGACAGAGGCATAGTCATAAAATATGTGTCAGTGGCACATCCACGTGCCAACGGTCAAGTTGAACGTGCTAACGGAATGATCGTCGACGCCCTAAAGAAAAGATTGTACACCGAGAACGACAGAGCACCCGGTCGTTGGATGAAGGAATTGCCGGCAGTGGTCTGGGGCCTCCGAACTCAAACCAGTCGAAACACAGGGGTGTCTACCTATTTCATGGTGTACGGCGCAGAGGCGGTCTTGCCGTCCGACATACACTTTGGATCTCCTAGAATCGAGCACTTCGACCAGGCGACCGCCGACAACGCCAGAGAACTAGAAATCAATTGCATGGAGGAAAAGCGTTTAGTTTCATGTCTCCGAACAGCAAAATATCTCGCGGCAGTCAGGCGATACTACAACAGGAACGTCAAGGACCGTTCCTTCGTGGTCGGCGATCTGGTGCTTCGATGGAAAACAAGCCAGGAGGGAATGCACAAGTTATCTACTCCCTGGGAAGGACCCTTCGTGGTGACCGAGGTCACACGACCTACGTCCTACAGATTGGCATACCCAGACGGAACACGAGTGCCTAACTCTTGGCACATCGACAAACTGCGACGTTTCTATCCATAAAGTTTTAACGACTTTCTTTTGTAAGTACCTTATAATTTTTGATAATAAAATTCTCTATTTTTCGCCTATACCTTGTCATACACAGCACTCGGCAAAACTTCTGCAATGGATGCTCTTGGCGACAACCAAGACAAATACGGTGACACGTCACTCAGATATTTTTACAGCGCTCAAAACAACAGTCATGACAAAAAGAAAACTTTATTACAAACTTTACATACAAAGTTTACAATAAATACCCTGACGGGCAGATACTAGTCTATTCCTACAGACTACTTTATTGGCCTAGCTGCTCGGGCTGATCACCCGCCTGGCCCTGCTGCCCGGACGAAGGGGTCGGGGCCACCGGCGCCTGGCTGGTCGAGACCGCAGGCGTCGACCGCCCATCTCCAGCAACGGACGCGCCCGACAACTCCCTGGCCGACCTATCTGAGCTCGGCTGGTCTGGAGGAGTGGCCGTTCCGCACAGGTTGATGTCGCCGATCACTATCGACGACAAGTCCAGCAGACTACCCCGAAGTTCGTCCGCTTCCTGTGGGCCGACTTCCTTCGGGTACCCCTTCTCCAGCCTGCTCAAGTCGACCAGGGGGTAGTGGGCGCGTACCATGCTGAGGACGTGCGCGCCGGCAAACTCTCCGGCGTCCTTCACAAACTGCTGGAGCCAATCCCACGCCCGTTGCGCCTTCTCGACGGGGGTCAACTGCGGCGCGCGGGGCTGGCTCTCCGGGAGCTCGGGACTGATCAGGTCCAGGACCGGGGACACTCCTTTCCAGATCCTGCAACAGTTGACCTTCCAGGAGTCCCGGTCCTTGACCAGCTCATCCAGGTGCTTTTTGGTGTTCACCTTGAGCACTGCAAACAAAACGAAACGTTACTTCCGGCATACCAGACAAGCAAAGGGGCAGGCAGCAACCAACAAGGCGGCACCCATTACCAGCTAGCTCCCGGTCTTTTCGACCCAATTCCTCTTCCGCTCGCCGCCCGGACTCCTGTGCACTGGCGAGCTGTTGGCCGAGCTGCTCCTTCTCTTGTTGGAGGCTCGCCACCTCCTCCTCCAAGTCTGCGTGAATCCTAAACTGGTCAGCAAAACAAACTACACAAGTACGCGAAACTGCTCGGAGCGTGTGACTAACCTTCCTGCAGCCGGTACTGGTCAGCCAGGCGACGAGCGAGGTCGAGACGACGCTCCTTTTCAGCGCTCATCTCGACCACCTTCTCCCCGACCTCCGCCCGCAACTGGTCTACCTCCGCGGCAAGGGCCTTGTTCTCAGCCATGACGATTTCTATCTGGTCAAAGCACCGTTTCCGGTACTTCGCCGTTTTCATTACGTCCTACAAAGCAAGCATATAACGATCAAGCAAGACAAGGCAAAAGAATGCGCATCAGTACAAAAAGCCGCTTACCTTGACTTCGTCGACAAGGCGCTTGGCCGCGCGCTCCACCCTGGCGGCCTCTTCGGTCTCAGCGACCTCCTCATGACCGATAAAGTGATCCCCGCGTTGGCGCCACACATACACGTGTTGGCGGCCATCACGGGGACGACCCTCGATCTCCTCCACCTCGTCGTCGGAGGCCGCCCGGGTTTCGTCCTCCTGTGCTGCGTCACCCCCGGTGGTGGTCCCAGGCATTACTGGCCCTTGGACCAGACCTGGGGAGCCCGCAGCCGAAGAGGCTCCTGCTCGGGGCAGCGGGGGGACTTCACCCCCCCCGGCAGGAGGAGCGGTCGGAGATCTCCCCTTCTCCGAGGAGTCAGTTGGGGGAGCCTCTCCAGCCCTGGTCGGGCTGCTTGTTGTCGGCGCCGCGCTCGGGAGCCCCTCGGTGCTCCCAGGCGCGACTGCAGCTGTTGGCTGTTCTGTGGTCTGGGGGGCTGCATCCCCAGAACCGCGGGCAGGCTCGTCCGTTACCTGGCCGGCAGTTTGGCCAGGGTCGACATCCGACGCCGCACTGCAGGAACAAAAGTTTAAAAAAAAAAAGAGGAGTCCAAAATACGTAAGTCGAACACTTACAGGTCTGACCGGCGATGGGTCGCGGTGAACCTCCTCCTCGCCCGGCCGGTCGGCACCTGTGCCCCCACCTCGGCAACTTGCGGGGCAGCGACGCCGCTGGCCACTCGATCAGTGGCGACCGGCGTAGTGTCTGGGCGGCTCCGAGGCCGTCGGACCAACGACGGCGCAGCCTCCTCGTCGTCGTCATCGTCGTCGACGATCCTCACGAGCCGACGACGTTTCGGCGCTTGGCTGCTCTCCGCCGGTAGGTCTGCTGGCAGCTCCGATGTCGGCAAGGGATCCGCCGGCAATGGCCTTCTCCCCGCTACCCTCTCCTCGGAGGTCGGGACGGGGCGGGCTCGGTCTTCCTCACTGCTGGTGTAATGAGTACACCGAGCAGCGTCCTCCTCTGGCGGGACCTCTCCCGCAGGATTTTCCATCCCCGGCGCCAGTGATACATACACCACGTACCGGTCGACATCACCGGCCTGCAAAAGCAACAGAGATGAGTCAACTACAGACGATATATGAATGATCAAACAGAGTCTGCCGCATACCTTTGGTGCTGGTCGTCCTAACTTGAAGGCTTGCACCCGATCACTGCCCCGGGTGAAGCCCCCATCCGCGAAGTTAAACAGCTCGTTCAACAGCTGTTGTACCTCCGCTTTCTCCAAGATCTCCGACCGCATCCTGGTCGGGTCTGCGCTTCCGGCATACTCGTACGCCGAGTGCACCCTCTTCTGGCAGGGCATCACCCGGCGGCAAATGAAGTTGCCGACCACGCCAAGCCCATCCAGGCGCGACCAGTCGATCAGCTTCATCAGATCCGCCACTTGACCGTCGAACTCTGGGCGGTCAGTCCAGCTCGTCCTCTTCTCGGGAATGTATCCCACGTCGCAGAACGTGGAGCTGCCCGGTTCCTCCCTGACATAGAACCACTTCCTGTACCATTCGGTCAAGGAAGTGTTCCATGGGCAGTGCAGATAGCGATTCTTCATCCCATCGCGAAGGTTGAGGTATACTCCACCTGCAACCTTGGAGCCTCCAACTGCTCCCTTCTTCCTCAAGCAGAAAAGGTATCGGAAAAGATCGAAGTGTGGCTCTATGCCAACATAGGCCTCGCACAGGTGGATGAAGGTGGAAATAAGGAGAATTGAGTTCGGGTGCAGATTGCAAATCCCGATCTCATAGTACAAAAGAAGACCTTGAAGAAAAGGATGGACAGGAACACCAAAGCCTCTCTTAACGAAATCCTCAAAAACGACGATCTCACCGGCGCGAGGGTCGGGGTAGCTCTCCCCCTCCGGTGCCCTCCAGCCGCCGAGCTCTGCACCGTGCAGAAGCCCCATATCGACGAGGTCACCAAGAGATTTTGTGGTGCTGCGAGACTTCTTCCACTCCTTGGCCATCAGTTCGGCCCTCTTCCTGGAGTCGCTCTTCGCCATTAGAGGTGCGAATGTGGGCTGGAGTTAGGAAGATGCAGGAGATTGGAGAAGATGAGAGCGTAAGGTTTGAAGGCAACGGCAGGAGAAGCGGTACAGGCGGTCCTATTAGACCCTTATAAACCCGCGACCCCACTTCTCCCACTTCCTGTATTCTCGGGAAGTGGGCAGGCCATGCGGCGGACGCGGCGTTTCGGTTTACAATGATTATAGACAATTAATGCGGCGGAGTTTTCGTACCAATTGATGGTTTCCTTTTCTCAAACCATGCAAAGAGCGGTTGTACAGTTGCCAGGTGCATCTTTTCATGCATCTGACTGACATATCGTCAGGAGACCCCGTCACGTCAACTTTAATTGGAAAGATCTTTTCAAAAGAAGACACATACGCCAGTGAGTCAGCAATCCGGGGACTGCACCGACCACCGAGCACTCGACGCTCGGGGACTGGTTGCCCAGTCTGTCAGCTCGGAACTTCAAGGACTGCACCGACCACCGAGCACTCGACGCTCGGGGACTGGTTGCCCAGTCTGTCAACTCAGAACTTCAAGGACTACACCGACCACCGAGCACTCGACGCTCGGGGACTGGTCGCTTAGACTATCAGTTCAAAACTTTAAAGCATGCACCGACCACTGAGCACTCGATGCTCGGGGACTGGTCGTACAATATAGCAACATATAATTCCAAGAAGCACACTAAGTGCCTGGGTACTGGTCGATTGGTCTTTTCGATTGCAGACGAGCGTGACATGCTCGGGGACTGGTAAATTCAATTTTTTAGACCTTGCTACAAGGCTCATACTTCGCCTTCCAGCAAGCTCGGGGACTACATCGGTACGATGCATCTAGCGATGCATCTCAGTTCTCGAAACTACTTTGGGGAATTTTCTTTTGACCCTGGCACCACGTGCCTACGCCACCTACTACCAGGCTCGGGGACTAAGTGGGCACACTTCACCTGGCGGTGAATTTGCTTGCTTTTTTGGATACTACTAACCTTTCAAAAAGGGCAAAGTGGGCACACTTCACCAGGAAAGAAATTTTTTTTTAGAGCACCATGCATTCTTCGAACAACCTGCTTCTTCAATGACAACGTTGATCAAGGAACCGTTGCAACTGTTTGGGCGATTTCCCTGCTCATTGAGGACGACAGGCCTCGCTGGTCGAAGAAGCTCAAGACGGCGTGTTGCATCACAATACATGGCACTCGGGGACTAGCTGTGGGGGTATAAACCCCTATACCCTTACGGCTAGACTTCAGCCAGGAAGCTTGGCCCACTACGAGACGAGTTCAAGGCTTGATCTGACAGCCCGAGTTTCGCGCAAGGAAACAAGACGTGGAGATCAAGCAGGATTCTAGTCGGTTAGAATAGGAATTGATATCGAATTATCCATGGCAATTGTAACCGACTAGGATTAGTTTCTAGATCTGTAACCCTGCCCTCCAGACTATATAAGGAGGGGCAAGGGACCCCCTAGGACAGATTTATCTCTCAACACAATCCAATACAACCAGACGCAGGACGTAGGTATTACGCCAACTCGGCGGCCGAACCTGGATAAAAAGCTTGTCCGTGTCTTGCGCCACCATCGAGTTCGTAGTTCGCGCACCGTCTACCGATAAACTACTACCGTGGGTATACCCCAAGGTAGACTGCCGACTAGCTTTCGTCGACAGTGACGGAGGTGTATTTGAATGTCGGCAGCACCCTGACAACGATTACTATGTCCTCTGCCGGCTAGTCTTCTTCGATCCTTGAATTATGTGGAGCTCAAATAGACAACAAAGCTTTGTGGAACTGGTTAAGTGTTAGCATAAAATCTCTTAGCCTTTATCATATTGAGATTCCTCCTAATAAATTTTATTTATTTAGCAGGATCATGCACTTATTATTTTTATATTTTTATTGTAAGATAAAAATTTATTTTATGCCACCACAGTCAATATACCTATGGGTTTTAAACCACAAGTCTACTCACATGGGGCTTTAGATTTTATGATGCAGTGCAACGAACAAATATTTTTGTTTTCTTTTCTAATGCTATTGTGGAAAACTAAATATGCTAATGCAAGTGACGGAATAAAAAGGAAAAGTAATGCAGAAAAGATAAATATGGATAAATACTGATTTTACCTTCCGACAAGGATCCAATGTTTTAAGTCTTCTGGACAAGACTTCTCACCGAGTTCATCCTTTAGGTGCATCATTTGATTAGGTGTGGGCCTTGACATCTGCACCTCTTGATACGGTGTCACCCATGTTCTTCGTTTGTCCTGAAGTTCGAGGTGCGGCATTGGCAGCATCCTACTCAGTGTGTTTGTGCTCGTAGATCCAAGTCCTTCACTTGGTGGAATCTGGGAGTTGTAAACCTCCTTCAGGTTTTGCTCGAAGTGTACCTGCTCATAAAGACAAGGCAGAGATCAAGTGCATGGGCCCTATTGGTGAAAAACACCAACAGAACCAAAAGTGTATTTGTTCTTCTCTAACCTTAAGCATAGTGAGCAAGACAAAGTTGATGGATAATAAGATCATGAGTGTAGCATTTAAAACATTTATCAGATCAGATCGCTCGACCTAATGGAAAGATAATCTATCTATATTTATGTTTTTTTATATCGTCCAAAGATTGAATGTGCAACATTTTAGCTTATATGATTATGAGTGTGGGATCACGAAGGTAGTAGTAAGAACAAAGATTAAAGGACTAAACATGTTGAATTAATTGGGTTGGTGAATTTATGTTTGTCTCTTAATTCATGTGAACGCCAGAACCAAGGAGAAGCTTATAAAAGTGATAGTCAAGTACCTTAAGATGTTGCCTTACTTGAAGAGTGATGGTACAGTATCACCTTGTGGAAGCTTTCCTTTCTTAGCAGTTGTGCACCATGTTTGTGGCACCCTTGGTCTCGTTCCATGGATCATCTCTCTATGATGAATGAGCTATGTCTTCCTTGTGCAAATCGTTAAACTTCTTGTGTCTCCTTTGTCTCCAATGCGAGTTTGTATCTTAGGACTTCCCAGGTTGATATTGAAAGTTTTCCTGTAGGGGTTAGTCCGACAAAATATACCAATGTCTACTCAAGCAGTTTTTAGTTCATTAACCAAACTAGACTCCATGTCTAATGAGATTAAGGAAGGCTATTTAACCTAAGCACCACACTTAATTTAAATGCCAATGGAAGTATGTCGAGTACTTCCAAACCAACACTTGCTTGTGAATAGACAAAGGTAGCATGACAGCATTTATAGAGATCTACTCAGGTGGAGATAAAAATTAAGTTTAGTGTTTAGAAAAATTGAGCATGCCTCAAAAGTAGGGACAACCAACATAGCAACATGGCAAAGGATGTTCTTATGTAAGGTATTTCCCCCAAGCTTGAATTTGCAAATTTCAAGATTGGATAAATTTAATTCAATGTTGCATGATGATTGGTTGGGTATACCTTGCGCTTGTCATTCCTCGGATCTTCTTGCTCCAATCCTAGAAAGGTTAGTGACACGAATACCCGAAGGAATATTTCTAAAATTATCTTTATATGCTAAATACACAAGGCAATGTTGCAAATAATTAAAATTTCATATTACGATCTGATAGGTGCTTGTTTTAGGACACTAAGCTTGTCCTTGGGAAACCATCAAATTATGTTGGCGAAGTGGTTTCCCCTCCAACACCAACCTAAGTGTGCCTATGTCAAAATCGACTCAACGATATCTACAATATTTATTATAGACATATGCATCGATAACCACCCCTTTAAAGTTTTTATAAATAGAAAGGAAGAGGGGGTTGGAGATCTCAAATGTGGTAAGGTTGGAGAGACCAATTGATTGGGGAGATGTTTTATATGAGCAAGGACTTGGTGAGGTATTTATGAAATAACTTCCATGCTTAATTTTGTTTCTCTCATTCTCAAACTCCAAGGATGATTCTTCATGAATGCTTAAAATTCCTCTCGGATTGTCTCTCAAGTTTGTTTTATCCATCCATTCAATTGTGATAGCACATGGATTTTTAATGCCGTCTAGCCATTGATGTTGCTCTTCTCGATCCTCCTTGTGGTCTTGGTGACTCTTATGCATGAGATGTCTAGAGAGATTCATAGGATCATCGGGAGGTTAAAGAGAAAGAGCATAGTAGAAATTATTAGGCTCAAGGATGGGTTTAAAGATAGGTTCGAAAGAGTCATCAAAAGTGGGCGTAGAAGGGGAGAAGATGAGATTGTCTTCTAAATGGCTTCGCTCTCCTTCTATTGCATCACTTAAGATGTCATCCTTGAGTCTTTCTAGATGTCCATCAAAGGGATTGGATTTGAGATGCTTTCTAAGAGATCCCTTCTTAGGAAGGTTCACACTATATGCACTCAAAGGTCTCTTATGAAGCAGGAAGTTTAAGCTCATCCCAAAATGAATTTCCAAAGG
Source organism: Sorghum bicolor (assembly GCF_000003195.3). NCBI lineage: Eukaryota > Viridiplantae > Streptophyta > Magnoliopsida > Poales > Poaceae > Sorghum > Sorghum bicolor. The sequence continues at coordinate 35,106,325 of NC_012875.2, forward strand.
TAGAATTTCTTCTTCCCTTAGATGATTTTGGAGCACTACTAGTTTGGGTTGGATAGCCGAATCATGGGATTGAAATGTTTGGAAAATGGCTATTGAAACTTCCTTTCCTCGTGTGGGAGATGATTCCTTCTCTATCTCGAGGAATTTTTTATGAAGACTAGTGCAAGAAGGATGTCTATGAATGAAGACATACCTTGCTTTACTAACAGATAAAGAAAGAAAAACTCTACCAAAGGTTATATGATTAAGACCAATGTGAAAATGTCGAGGAAAAACATGGTCTTGTAGGGCTAGATCTAAACCAGAATTTATAGAAAGATTAAAAGATTCCCTAGGTGTAGCTAAAAGTTCATTATCTTCTTGATTAAAAGATATGACCTCGGCTATAGAAAAGGGTTGGTTTTAACCTATTGCAATCAACTCTAGACACAGATCATAGTTAGGGGCAAAGAAAGGACTTGTTGTCTCCCATGGTCTATGGCTGGTCTCCGAAGGTGCAAAAAATTCAATAATAGGTGTGGAATTTGAGTTATCCATAAAGATGGAAAATATAAAAACATAAAAGAATAAAAGTATAAAAGTATAATACAAGATAATAGCAAGACTCAAAGTTATCTCAGCAAACCGCCATTCTCCCCGGCAACGGCGCCACAAATGCTTGTTGATATTTGTTAACGCCATCAGGAAATGATCCGCAAGCGCACGGATATCAGTGAGCACTTCACCTGGGAGGTTATCCAGAGTATCGTATTTATATTTTTACCAGTGGGAGAAAGCGTGCATCTGACTAACCAAATCTATTGCTACTACCATTTAGGCTACAAACAATGTGATTTGATGTGAGCGATGTATAGAGAAGACTACAACCGCACTCTCGTTCTATCCTTGGTAAGGATGATGTACTGTTCTATTGGGGAGGCTTACGGAATCTAGACACCACAAAGGATGTTCGACCCGCACCTATAAACCCTATCGATCCTGCTAATGGGATTGTGGGCTACAAAGGTAGCTACGGAAATGTCACGTTCCTCGCTACTACCACGGTCCAGCTAGACAGGGGATATCTATGAGTACCTAGCCCAAACACCACATTTACCCTAGCAATGATTACTCTAAACTCTACCAGAAGAGATTAAAGTAAACTCATAAACCAAAGAACAATAAGAACAAAGAACTTACTAGAATTTAGAAGTCGAATTACTGAAGAATCCTAGGAGCAAGCCTTGGGTTAGGAGACTTGATCAAGCTGGTACAACCTTGGAGTAGACACTGACAGGCCGGGCTTCCTCCGATCTACACATCCACTCTATCTCTCTCAATCTAGAAGAACTAATTCTATTCTCACATTGGATGCTAAGCCCTATGAGGTTAGAACCCAAGAGGGACCTCTTTCTCTGAATCCTCTTTGGAAAATATGCTAATGAATAATGGGATTTCCCTCCTCCAGGGGCCAGTTGGCCTGCTTATATAGCCCCTCCAAATGAACGTGGGTCGTCAGATCAAACAGACCTTAATCACATGGTTTTCCTTAATCCTTTAGGTCGGTGGAGAATAATCTGCGAGGCGGGACCTGATTGGTCCCTATAGCAGGGCGGGCGCCCTGCCCCTGGGCCCGCTCGGCCTCCCGTTCGTTCCCGTGGCTTCTGGACTCTTCTAGATGATAGAAAATTGGCGCACATGTTAATATCTCTATGTAAACTCGACGTGTGGGCCTTTCCTCCATATTTCCTGATAACCCCCTGCAAAAATAGACAAACACCAAAACTCGTGGAATTCTGTCAAATAAAACCCTAAGTCTGGGTGTTGGTTGCATTTGGATCCTTTTCTTTATTTATTTGATGATTATATTTCATACTTAAGGACCATCAACAGTTGCCGATGAAGAGCTCATACATTCAGCAAGGCTTGGATGGCCGATATGGCGCGCAGGCAGATTTGGTCGGCTTCTTCTATCTCCCGAATGTCTTCATCGGTAGAACCCTCCACTGGCTTTAGCTTCTTCTTTATCTACAATGCCTTACGGGCCTGGATGTTTCGTTCTTGCTGAAGAGTCTTGATCATCTCAGGAAGCTGGCTTTCTTCTTGCTGAGCTTGAGATAGAGCCTCCTCCACTTATTTGAGCTTAGCTAGCAGGGTCTCCCTTCTTGCCGATTGGTGGGAAATCTTCTGCTTCAGTGTCTCCCCTGAGGACTGCAGAATGCCGATGCTCTTATGTTTCTCATCGGCAAGGCGCTTCACTTGCATTACTTCCTCTCTAAGTTGGGCATGAGCGGTTCTATCGGCAAGATGCTGAGTAGCCTTCTGCTACTGGAGCTGGCGGCTTTCCAAGTGTGCAGCTTGAAACAAGATTTCTTCTACATCGGCTGGGATTTGACCTCGAAGAGACTTGAATAAAGCTTTGGCAGGATCAGAGTCATCAACCAATTGGGTAGTATCTTGGTGCAGAAGGGCCAACAAGTCTTCCAGCTTGGCTTTTATTTCTGTCGATGAGATCCCTACTGCTTGGGAGGAGCTTGCTTCTTCGCCTTCATCATCAGAAATATCGATGGTGAAGGAAAATAAGCTGTTTGGGGAATCTTGTTCCTGAAAAGAAGACTAAAATAAGTTATTTGATGATCAAATATTAGTAATATAAAGAATGGAAATCAGATAACTTACTTGCTTCAAAGCTATTTCACGTCTCTGGCTGGCTGATGTCGTTGGTACCAGAGGATGATCGGCTGGAGTTGCCGATGGAACAATGTCAACTGAGAAATAACAAGAGTAATTATAATTTGAAAAATTAAATCTATCGGTGATAATTTTGTGATCAGTACTTTACCTTGAGGGGGTGCAGTGCTTGTTTGTTTTGGAAGAATATTCGATGATGTGATTAGATCCGCTGGATCGGCTGTCTGTTCAAGCACATCGGTTGGTGCTTCTTGTGGCTGAGATATTGGTTGAGGAGGAGACAGTGCTTGCTGTGTCTGGATCTCTGGTGAAGAAGGTGATGACTCTACCTGGATCAGTGACGCTGGCTGAGGAGGAGGATATGGTGCTGTTTTCTAACGCTTTGGCTGTGATTTGGTGCTCTTGGGCCCTTTTCTCTTGACTTGGCTAGACTAGGGGGCATCGACACCTGTTTGAGCACTTCTAGTCTTTACCGATTTGCCAGTCTGCTGTTACAATAACCAAGGTTTCATGAGTACAAATATAAAAATATTGATGAAATCTTGTTAGAGAATAAAAGTTACCGATGAGGTTCCCATGGCAGCCGATGTATCCTGAAAAGATTATGTGAGTATGGAACGGAATCGGTATAAGTGAAAGAAATCAAAAGTATACCTTGAAAGCCTATGCTAGGGTGGCAGCAGCAACCGATCGAGACGTCTTTGGCCGCTTGACAAATATCTTGTTGAAGTGTACATTCCGACGCATTAGAGCTGCCAGGTTTGGTACGTTGTGACCGATCAAAGAGATTGGACCTGACGGGAGGAGTTCAATCGGTCTTCCGCTCTTGCTGACTGTCGGTGGAGGGTTGTTAACCTGTTTAGAAAGGATAGAGTAAGTCACCGATAAGTTTAGAAGCAACAAAAGAACTGAGATATCGATTGAAAAACTCACAGTGTTATCAGGGACCTTATAGTTGGGGTCGATCATACCACGGTATGTTAGAGCCGATGTGCCGAATAGGTGCTCTTTCCACTCTTCCCACCATTGTTTGTACGTCTGAGTGATGAAGAGGGTTGGGATCCATGCCAATAGATCAATGTCTGACGTATCGGCATTTGGCTGAAGCTAGGCTATTCTTATCCACTCAAGACTGCTGGTTATAGTTTCCCTCGGTTTCACCACATCGGCATAGCAGAGTCTAATCGGTAGCTGCCCAAAAGCCAGTTGACAAGCCAATGCTGATGGATTGTAAAATTCATAAGTAGGACTGGAGTTTTTTCCGCTGCCAAAGGTGTTCAATGGGATGGCCCTTGGTGTAATGATTGCCGTCATCAAATCGGTATCTTTATTAAGGGCATCATCAAAGGGGTGGAAAACCAGCGGGAATCTGGTTTCTGGATCTTCATAGGGCATCCATGCTCGTTGGTCTTTGGGAAGACCCTCATATAGAGTCTTGAAAAATCGGCTGACCTGGTCTTCATTGCCGCCAGTACTAGGTAGGACTATAGCTACCTCGCCGAAATTCAGGGGTGGACGAATTGCTGATTCTTCATCGGCTAGTTCATAGTCTTCGGTGATGTCTCTGGGGAACCGTTGTGCAAAAAGGTTGAACCGAGGGCATTTGTGCATATGGATGTTTAGCCACATATTGATAAACCACCAAGGACCTCCTAGGTTACCGATGGGTTGGCCCAATAGGAGCTTCTGAGCTACTTGATGAAGGAGGTGATAGGCAGAACTGAGCATGTATCGGCTAAGAGGAAATCGGTCGCCATCGGCTAATCTCTCTGCTACCGATAGGTAGATGGAGGTTGGTCCTACCGATCGGCCACAGAAGACGAACTTATCTAGCCACATATTCAGGAAAATGGCATGTTCTCTCTACCTAACTAGCCCTGTTCTCTGGTACTTCTGAATGTACCCTGACCACCCGCCGATGTTACGGGTTTCTACTTTACGCTCGGGTTTACGATCGTATAGGTGGCTATCATCAGCAGTGGATATATCTAAACCCGTAAGCATGAGCACATCGGCAAGACTAGGTGAAGCAGGGCCATGACCAAATATGAAAGCATTAAGGGTATCTGACCAGAAGTATGAAGCTGATATCAGTAGTGATTTGTTTCTCTCCATATCGGCAAAGGATAACCTGATGCACTGGTCTAATTTATGCTCTCCCCATTAGACTTCATTTGAGTTGCCGATTCTCAGACACCAATCTTTCTATCCCTTAGTGGAACTGGCCAGGATCGAATGGTGTCTTTCCATAGATCTAATGAGAAGTTTCAGCTCTAAAGGGAATCCTATTGGTTTCTGCATTTATCAAATCGGTAGGATCCGGGTTGCCCAATGGCCCAAGACATTGGAGATGGGGTTGTTTAGTGGGAATAACAATTTTATTGGTCAACTCCTAAAAGGTTTAAAGGTTGAAAGAACAGAGAAGAGAAAAACGTACTCAGAAAATAGATTTGCAGAGAATAAAAGTATGACAAGAAAAGGGGAGATGAAGAGAGTTGACCTCAGAGACAGTGAAGTTGATGGCCATTTTTCTTCTCGGGGAGGGAAAAGATCGACGACCCAAAGAACTGCTGGGGATCTCTGGAGTTCTTGGGCTCCTCGAGCAGTGCCGCCGCCAGGAAGATGGATCTGGTGGATGTAGAATGAAAAGGTGGAGGAAGAGTGCCATAGAAGGAAGTATTTATAGGACGAAGAAGGCAAGGGCAATTCTGACTTATCTCTTTGCCGTATCTGTGAAATCTGAGGGTATTTAGGTGGATATGGTAACTGTTCGCACGGTAATCAAGGGATTACGCAGGTGATTTGACAGCAAGCGGTCATGATTTTGGAGATATTTTGCTGTGCAAGATATCCTGGTCGGCTCATCGGCAGTCTTCTCTAACGGAAATGTTGCCGATGAACGAATACTAGGGAGATTTGGTTCGAGAAGTTAAGAGATTCAAGGTGCGTGCTGGAAGACCAGGCTGAGATTGTTTGGATTTGGTATTTAATTACTGACAGGATGGAGTAATTGCGGAAAGGCAACATTATTGGACAGAATTTTGGAGCATTAATGATTTTATACTCTGAAATTGGGGGGCATGTGTGACACCATTTTTTGACACTTATCTCTGGATGTGTATTTGCGAGTTAATCAGGCATAGATCAGCAGGCGAGTAAAGTGGTGACTAGGTGACAGGAGAGTTGCCTATGAAGGTCGATACTGATGACGAAACAACAGAATGAAGCCAAGTCCGGGAGCAGTGGTGGATTTATGCCGATGACTAATGTTGATGGTTGTCGATGGCTACGGAAGGTGATTTGCCGATGGATACAATAGGAGGCGCAGGAATCGATAATTGGATGGTGATGGTGTGCCGATCGGTTTTGGTGGAAGGTTAATGTTTTCCATAGTTTTTATAGTTTGCTTTGCATATGGATTCCGTTCAATTTAGAATTCGAGTCCTAGTCATGTCTGGTTGTAACTCTTTTGAACAGGGTATAAATGTAGACCCTGAGGCAATGTAATGGATATACACAATCAATCAAACACAAGTTTTTAATTCTATTTCAGCATCTACTTTTTCGACGACTTCGTCACCCTGCATATTTTTTTTACTTACGAGTTCTTAGGAATTCATCGAGTTAATCTTGACAAGTTCTCGAGTTCCGCGTGAATACCTCTAGGCCGTGACATCCAGGCCCATCGCTGTTGTCGGGACCAAAGTGTTCAAGTTATCACCTTTGTCAATTGTAAGGTCAAATCGGCTGGCACGCCTTAACGTTGAATCGGGTATTAGCTCTTTGTGTTTGCAGATCTACTTTTGCATCAACAATTTGCTGTATAAATTAATTTATGTTGATTTAAATGCTTCCAAAGTGGTTTATGATTTTTAATAAATAATTGGATCATGCAAATAATCTGGAAATTTTTGTGGGTGTTTCTTATGTTAGTAAGTAGCTTATAAAAATATGTAATCTGTGTTTGACACTTGGTCATTAGTAGGGTATTTCTACTTAATTATATAGAAGAAACATATGGTTTTGTGTAGGCTAAACTACCTACCCAAATATTATGAAAATTTTGCGGTAGACTTGATATTTAACCAGTGATCTACTGTATTTTTTTGTAGATTTTATTGATGATCAGAAGTACATGCTACTGTTGTAGGTCTAATAATAATTAAATAAATTATACCTTGTTATACATGAGATAAATGGATTAAAGAGAGTTTGGTGTATCTTTGAAGCATCATGTTAGCTTGCTGGATAACAATGAGAACAACTTGTAGAAGAGAATGCAATAGATGCTTAATTTGGTTACATGTTCGTGGATGATGTTGACTACCTTGTAGAAATAGTTTCTTGCCTCATCCATGCACCATGTTATGATCATCTGGTATTCACTTGCATAAGCATTGCACCCCGGGCATCTCGCACTCCACTCATGAGCACACATGCATCATATAGGCTCGCAGGAGAACGAGGTGGGACCCGAGGAGCAGGAGGACACCCAGGAGCAGGAACTTCTGGGAGGACCAGAGCCGGAAGGAGAGCTGCAGGAGTGCCCGGACCATAGGCCTAGCACGTTTGAGAAAAGCAAGCCTCGGAGCATTCTATGTCTCCCTACTCTCTCTAACTTAATTGATATATTATGATTGTTGTACTATGCTGCATATAAGGGATAGGAGTTGCTTGATACTGTTGATGCATATTTACTCCTTGAAATCACCACCTGTTTACCTACCTTGTCCTATGTAGATAGGCTCGGAGTCTATGCTTAGCTTGCTTAGTACGGTAGAAGTCGGGTGATTTCCTGTCACCTGCAAGATATAGGTGGATACCTGAAAGTTAGCTGTCAATGCTATGATGAATGATAACCAAGTGTGGGAATGAATTTGATACCGGGGAGGGTCTTATGGTGGTGTTGACCGTAGTGCCCCTGCCTGCATCGATTAAGGACCGATCGTTGACGGCCCTCCTGTCATGTTGAGCGCGTGCCCCACACTTAGCTGGATGGATAGGTCGTTCTAACCGGGAAGCTTGAACACTATCCAGGCTGAGAGTCGAGCCGCCATGCGCTGTACTGGTGATGGTTGAGGAGAATGACGAGGGCGCGGCGCGCAACCTTGGTATACCTTGGATACCTCGGTTGCCGGAACGGTCCTCGGGTACTGGCGGTGCCTGCCGAACCCGTGATTTGGTCCTGGATATTGTAATATGGTGATCTATAGCTCACTTGATCAGTGGATGTGGTTTGTGTGGGGAATAACTCGCCAGCTGGTCAGAAATCGATTCAAATCGCCATCGCTCCTGGATAGTGAGCACTTGACATGAGCCCTCTCCTCGTAGTAAGGACTATGAAACACTTGGGTTATGATAAGTAATGTTTTGTGAATGCTATGATAAGGTACTATCATATCACAACACTTGTTTGCAATAGTACAGGTGCAAACCTAGACGATAGGTAATGACAATACTTAACTTGAGCTAAATAAAAGAAAGAAAGGTATCAGATTATAATTCTAGTTGGGCAACGCTTTTATGCAAAGGTTTTCAGCTACCCCACTATACAGCCTTCATGATCCTTGAAGAGTCTTTTATTTTTGGTTTATGACGGGTATGTCTAGCTGAGTACATTCTCGTACTCAGGGTTCCATTCCCATGTTGTTTTGCAGATGGGCAGATGTAGTTTGGTTATTGCATCCACTGCTTGTACCCAGCAATGGGTGATGACTAGACCAAGGGCGATGGTCACTCTACCTCTTCTTTTGCTTTTGTGGGAATGATCAAACTATGGCACTGTATCAGACTAAGTGTGTGTGTTATTTTAAAACTATGAAGCTTTCGCTACTCGTGAACTTGGTTTGTAATAACTTTAGGTGAACTCCGATGTATGTGATGAATGTTGTGAACTGAATGTAACTGTGGATGGTGATCGCTGAACTTATTACAATCTTGGTTGTCTGTATGAGTTGTGGTTTGAAATCCTTCGAGATTTCATGGACTACCAGGATTATATGGGCTTAAGCTTGATGGTTCGACTGTCAAAATGGTCGCCATTAGGCTTAATCTCTTATAATTTGGGCAGTTCTGTTACAAGATTGGATGGACAGGCCACTTGTCGGCGTCTAGACTCGTGGTCTAGGCACTAACGAGTATAAGTCTGCGTGATTACCCGAGCTTGGATGGTGATGCAAGTGAGACACAGGAGATTTGTACTGGTTCGGGCCAAGAATGCCCTACGTCCAGTGTGATTGGGGGCTCTGTATATCCTTGCACCCAAAGGTGCTTGTAGTAGGGGGTACAAGCAGGTTGCGAGAGAGGGCTAAGTCCCAGGTCTCGGCTTAGTGGTGGATAGAGTGCTGATCGCTGCTCTGTGAAGGAGTGTGGTGATCGTGTGTGTGAACCTTCTGAACCTGTCCTTAGTTGTGAACCCTGGCTCCCCTTTTATAGCCTCAAGGGAAGACAGCTATTTACATGAGTAGATTTCTTCTGTTGAATGGTGAAGCCACAGCCCCGACCCTGTTGAAGCTAGTCCATCTCGTCCCTGAGGGATGGTTGACAGCATGGCTGCTCCTGTAGAGGGTTACCGAGCCCTGTAGGGGTCGTGGGGGTCGGATTGCCGGCACTGCTGAACATCCCGTCAATAGTGGGAAAAGACCTCAAATAGTGGTGCTGATTAACCTCCCCCATTCCCTTTCTACTGTGAGGCAGTACGCCACAGTGAAAGAGGTATGGATTGCACAGTGAAAGAGGTAAGGCCACAGTGACCAGGGTGGTTGGAACAGTCGGCACCCTGCCCTGCTGCGGTATGGGAGACATCGCGCTTGTCACCTCGTGGGTATGGGCGCCGTACGGTGGAAGTCTTGTTGACCTGGTGGAGTGGGGTCTGGCGCCTGAGCCCAGAAGGGATTGGGCGAGACGGAACTCGCGTCCGAGACCCTACGGGGTCGGGCGAGTCGGAACTTGCATCCGAGACCCTGAGGGGTCGGGCGAGTCGGAACTTGCGTCTGAGGCCCTGAGTGGTCGGGCGAGTTGGAACTTGCGTCCGAGGCCCTGTGGGGTCAGGCGATTCGGAACTTGCGTCCGAGGCCCTGCGGGGTCGGGCGAGTCAGAACTTGTGTCCGAGGCCCTGAGGGGTCGGAGCGAGTCGGAACTTGTGTCCGAGGCCCTGTGGGGTCGGGCGAGCTGGGGGTCGTGCCCCGGTGATTTAGTATGCTTTGTTTTTTTGCATTTTTTATTGCTTTGATTCGGGTATCCCTTTTTATGGTACCCAACAGTAGCCCCCGAGCCTCTGAAGGGGTGAGGTCACCTCTTCAGAGGTTCTTTTTCCAAGGGACTGATGTTGACTGAGAGCTTTTTTACTTTTTTCCGGAGGGTGCGCGCGAGCGCACCCGCCGGGTGTAGCCCCCGAGCCTCTTGGAGGAATGGTGTTATTCCTTCAAAGGCTTTTACCCCTAACAGCTATAGTCTGGAGTATTTTGAGGGATAGGTTGCGTGTTCTTTACACATAGTGCCTGTTCCCATGGTGCGAGGAAGCCCCCGAGCCCTTTCCCTGCAAGGGTCGATCAGGTTCTTTCTCGTCTTGTAATTACGCCCCTCATTCTTCCTTTCGCTCGGAGGACGGGTGGGTCGTGCCGTACTACCCTCGATGGACGAGTGACGACGCTTCCCGGGAGCTGCAGGCAGGTAGATCCAAGCGGATGTCCGAGTCCCATTCGATAGGGGTCGGCTAGTGGCCCTATGGGCACATCTCAAAATACCCGAGGGCAGTCGCGGTGGATGTCGGAACCGTTCGCTAGGTTCTGATGGCTCGATGCCTCCCTCGATGGGATCCCACTCACGCGACACCCATATGGGTCTTGGACACGACTGGCAAAAGATGCGCCGATCCTCTAGTGGGGTCGGACCATGGCCTCTATTGTGCTCATCCTCAGTCATCCCTCGCTCGGTTCTCCTGAGGCGACTGTTCGAACCTGTGTCGTAGGTCAGTCTCGCAACCTCTGGAACGTAGGTGGCCATGGCCTGGGGATTTTGGGCCTCGAAAGGCTTTTTCGGACTTGTTCTGTAGTGTTGGGGTCGGGCGAGACGGAATCTGCGCCCGACGGGAAACCGCCTTGCAACTTGGCTCGGGGTCTTGATGGGGTCGGACGAGACGGAAAACCGCGCCCGACAGAGACCTTCCTGTGATGCTTGGTCAGCGGGGGGTCGGGCGCCGCGTCCCCTGGAAGGAACCGCCCTGATATCTTTTCAGGGCGCTACTTTTGAGGCGCGGCGCGTGGGGACTCGAAACGGCCGTGCGGTCTCGCACTGGCTGGATGGGACGTTTCGCCTGCGAAATAAATGCGCGCGTGCGGCGGGCGTGAGAATCGGAGGGAGTTGGCGCTTCGAGTTTTTCACCTGGTGGGGAGTGGGCGACGGTTGTTCTCCTTCCCGCCTGGCCTTCTGCGCGGGCGACGTGGTCCTTCTATAAAAGCGGCCGCTGGGGGCATGGTTTCTTTCCTCTCGCTCCTGCGCAAAAAAGTCCTTGCCTCCTGCCTTTCCCTCTGCCGCCATCTTCTCCACTTCTGCCGCATAGACGCTCCTTTTCCACCCGAAGCCATGGCTGGCGTTGAGGCATGGCCACCCTGCAATGTGACCAAGTCCGCGCTGGAGGCGCGTGTGAAGGCCGGGCTTCTCCGTCCTCTCAAGGATGTCGAGTTCTCGGAGTGGATCGTTCCTTCGGTGAACGACAGGGAGCCAAACCCGCCACCGGGCTATGTGGTTTGCTTCCTATCGTTCTTAGACCAGGGATTCGGGATTCCGGCCGGTCGTCTGATCAGGGCGATCCTCCACTACTACGAGGTGGAGCTGCACAACCTGAACCCCAACTCGGTGATGCAGGACGCCGTCTTCGCCACGGTTTGTGAGGGGTTCCTGGGGGTTCCTATCAACTGGAACCTCTGGCTTCACCTCTTCAAGGCAGAGATGTCGGCCCGTTACGTGGGGAAGGAAAAGTTCCCCCTGCGAGTTGGCGGTTGCACGCTGCAGCTTCGTCAGCAACGGGCCAGGTAATACATCTGGAGCTCGATGCCCTCGTCAAACCGGGGGTGGCAGAACGGGTGGTTCTACCTCCGGAATGACGGCGGTCTGCTGCTGAAGTATACCGGGAAGATGGTGACGGAGGCCCCCCAGAAGTGGGCGTGGGGCGCTCCGTCCGAGGAGCAGAAGAAGCTCGCCCCGCTTCTTGCGGGGCTTCAGAAGCTGCGGGATGCCCGGATTACTGCGGCCACGGTGGCAATAGCGTTCCACAATAGGAGCCTGCTTGCGCTGGCGCAGCGTCGGGTGCTCATGTTCGAGATGACTCGGGACGTCCCCTGGGCTAGGACGAGGATGCTAGCCGAGCCGGTATCGGCGTCGGATATCACCGCCCGGGTTGAGAAGACCACGCACACGGAGTTGAAGAACTCCCGGGTGGTGCCGATGCGCTCTGAAAAGGGCTACATTTCCCTGGCAAGAGAGTGTCTTTTGTTTTGATTTCTTGTACTTGTCTTCTTTTTTTCTGACTCCCCGTTTATCTGCTTGCTTCACAGGGGATGGGGGCCATCAGGGATTCCCTGCCCCCTGTCCCAGAGGACAAGGAGATCCGGGCCAAGAATCGGGCCCGGAATGAGGAACAAAAGAAGGCCAAGGAGGACAAGAAGGCTAAAGCAGCGCGAAAAGCGCAATGGCGGGAGATCTCCGCCAAGAATCACCGAGAAGCCGAGAAGGCGGGGGTCGCCCCGCCTCCCTCTCCCGAGACCTCGGTCTCGGAGATAGAGGGAGGGGGCGGTAACGCCGACTGGCTTGACGAGCTGATGGAGGAGGATGACATAGTCCCTCCTGCAAGCGGAGGAACTGAGATCCCAGAGGGGTCGAAGGCCCGGGTGCGGTCGGAGGCCCCTGAGGCGACCTAGGCGCCGGAGGCAGGGCAGACCGTCCCCCAGGTCATCGTGGATGACGAGGACAGCGCGCCTTGGGAGGGTTCAGCCCTCGAGGGTCCCCAGGTGGGGGAGAGGGCGTCTGAGGGTGGATCTGAGGCGCCCCTCCAACCGGTGGTGCCAGAGGTTGCTGCTGAACCTCGCCCAGCGCCTGGGGCAGGAACCGGTGACTTGGTGGAGGCGGCGCAGACCGAGACCACTGTCGTGGCCCCCGCGCCGTTAGCGGACGAGACGGAGGTTCAGCCATCGGCCCCTGGCGATTCGGGAGGCCCCCAAGGAGCTCCGAGCTCCCAGAAGAAGGCAGCTCCCCGAGCGAGGTATGTATAGGATTTCTGATCCTTTCACTAATTTTTTGTTTTTCTCTTTCTTCTGATTTGGTGTTGCTCCCCCAGCCGTAAGCAAAAGGCGCCTTCGGTGGCGCTGGCCCCCCTGAAGGCTGTGAAGAGGGGCTAGGCCCGTGTCGCCGTGTCGCCGCCCGGGGTCGGCTAGGCCCGTGTCGCCGCCACCTCCGAGCTACGAGGTGGGAGAGCGCCACCAGGGGCAGGACACGGGGGCGCCGAAGCCCCAAGGACCGGAGGAGACGGCCCTTGCCTCCGGGGCTGCGCCTGCTTCGAAGGATGCTGATTTGGGAGGTGCGGTCCGACCTGCGCATGCTGAGGAAGGCCGAGCCATCGTGGCGTCCAGTGCGGCGCCTGAGGCACCCACGGCGGGAGGGGAGGGCGATGCCCGATGGGGTAAGAGCCCCGTATTCTGGCCCAACCTCGATGGTGCAGAGGGAGGGGCCAGGTTCGTTCTGGACGACCCGTCGGAGAATTATCTCTGGCAGGGTCTAGACGCATGCGGGTGTGCCAGCATCGAGGCCATCAATCGAGCTTCTCAGCTCGTGAGCCGAGACATGTTCAATTTGGCCCAGGTAAGGCTTCCTCCCACGTCGAAGTATTTTTTGTTCTGTTTTGCGATACTGACTCCCTGCACGACTTCTGACTCTACAGGCGCTCAAGGCCACATCCCTGGAGAAGTCAGTTTTTCTCCACCGGGAAAGGGATGCCTGGGTGACTTATGAGAGCGAGAGGGCCGCCAGGGAGGCGGCTGAGAGGGAGCTCGTGAAGGAGTGCGAGATTTCTGTCGAGCTTCGGCAGAAGTGCTCGACATTGGCCACTCGGGAGGCCCGGGACAAGGTCGCCCCCCTGGAGGAGAGGGTTGGGGTCCTTACCCAGGAATCCGAGGTGCAGAAGGCGGCGGCTGAGAGGTATAAGGGCGAGGTCGCTCGGCTCGAGGCTTTGCTCGCCGAAAAAGACCTTGTCCTGAACCAGACTCAGGCCGACCTTGCTGCCGCGCAGAGTGAGGTGGCCCGTTGGCACAGGAGCTCGGCGGAGCATGAGAAGCGAGCTGAGGGTAAAACTTGTGTCTTTTACCTTGGCCCCCCTTTGTACTCCGAGTTAGTCTTCCTGACTTTTTGTTTCTTCTGTTTTTCAACAGAGTTAGAGAGGAAGGTGGTCGAGGCATCCTCTACTGCCGAGGCCCTGCAGAAGACCCTCGACGCCGAGGCTTCGGACCGCTCGGCTCTTGAAGTCGTGGTCACCTCGGCGTGTGAGGGGCTCGGAGTGTCTGCGTCGGGATCATCGCTGCAGAGTTGGGTCGAAGCCCTTTACTCCCGGGCCGGGGAAAGGATGAGGGAGGCACTGCACGCCGGGGTGAAGAAAGCCCTGGCGGTGGTGAGCTCTCACTACACCGGCATTGACTTGCCGGCGGTCTGTGAGGGCTACGTTCTCCCCGATGATGAGACGGAGGCCCAGGAGGAGGTGCAGAGGCTTGAAGACGCCACGGCTGCCCCCGGAGATGCCTTGGCCGCATTCTTCGACGACGAGGTGGAGCTTCCCCCCTCGGGTTTCAAGGACCTGGGCAGACATGGCAGCAGGACCCTTAGTTTTATTTTTTCTTGATGTGGGTATTAAGGCTAGTGAGCCTTGTATTATATATATACGATGTTAATGTCGAGTATGGATATTTGTATAAATGCTCTTTTTAGGCTTTTTTCCTAAGTGTCTTATTTTCCTTATGCCGATCCGACCTCGGCAGCGCGAGATCGGGTGAGCTACTTAGAGTTTTTGTGCTAGCCAGAGTCCCTGGGCCTAAGTCTTTTCCCTTTTACCTTAGTGGCTTTTAGAAGTCCGAATCCGTCCCCCGAATCTAAGGTGAGTAGAGGCAGTCTTTGCTCGTGAGCGCAGATCTTCCCTCGGGCTCATGCCTTAAGATTTAGGGGATGAGTTTTCGGTTTCTTAAGTCTTTTTAGGAGAGAGGAGGAAGACCTTGGGTCAGGGTTCTTTTAACTTTGCGTGAAAAAAGGAAAAAAGATTTGGGGTCGACATAGGGGGTTTCCCCCCATATAGCACCTGAGGGAGGCTCGGACTCTGGTGGGCAGGTCCGAGGCTCTCTGGTAAGAAAAAGGCCACATAACTTTCATTTATTCTTCCAAGGTGATGAATAAACAAAGAAATTTTTACAAAGTCCTAAGGGTAGAAGCGACGTAGCTCTTCTATGTTCCACGCGTTTTTGAAGACCTCCCCTGCTTCATTGGCGAGCTTGTAGGTGCCGGGTCGGAGAACTTCGGCGATGACGAAGGGTCCTTCCCAGGAGGGTGTGAACTTGCAACGACCCTTGTTGCTCTGTCTGAGCCTTAGCACCAAGTCACCGACTTGAAAGGCTCGGCCTCGGATTCATCGCGCATGGTATCGACGGGGGGCCTGCTGGTACTTGGCGGAGTGTAGGAGGGCTACGTCTCTGGCTTCATCCAGCTGGTCCAGCGCATCTTCTTGGAATGTTTCGCAGCTGTTCTCGTCGTAGGTTTGTACCCTTGGGGATCTGTACTCTAGATCAGTGGGGAGGACGGCCTCCGACCCATAGACCATGAAGAACGGGGTGAAGCCTGTGGCTCGGCTTCGGGAGGTTCTCAGACTCCAGACCACGGCCGGTAGCTCTTTGAGCCATCTTTTTCCAAATTTGTTCAGACGGTTGAAGATCCTGGTCTTCAGACCCTGGAGGATCATGCCATTGGCACGTTCCACCTGACCATTGGTCTTGGGGTGAGCCACTGCTGCCCAGTCCACACGTATGTGGTGTCTGTCACAGAATTGCAGGAACATTCGTCCAGTGAATTGTGTGCTGTTATCGGTGATTATGGAGTTTGGTACTCCAAATCGATGGATGATATCTGTGAAGAACAGCACTGCTTGTTCGGCCTTGATCCTTGCGATGGGTCGGACTTCAATCCACTTGGAGAATTTGTCGATTGCGACAAGCAAGTGGGTGAAGCCCCCAGGCGCTTTTTGCAAAGGCCCGACCAGGTCGAGGCCCCAGACGGCAAAAGGCCAGGTGATGGGGATCGTCTGCAGGGCCTGAGCGGGGAGATGAATCTGCCGAGCGTAAAACTGGCATCCTTCACAGGTCCGCACGATCTCAGTGGCGTCGGCCACAGCTGTGGGCCAGTAGAAGCCTTGTCGGAAGGCATTTCCTACCAGTGTCCGAGGTGTGGCATGGTGGCCACAAGCCCCCGAGTGTATGTCCTGCAGGAGTTTGATTCCCTCCTGTCATGGGATGCAACGCATAAGGACGCCTGAGGGGCTGCGCTTATACATCTCCCCGTCAAGGAGGACAAAGGTCTTGGCGCGACGTGCCACGCGCCTTGCCTCATCCAGGTCTAGGGGCAAAGTGCCGTTGACGAGGCGTTGAAGCAAGGGGTAGCGCCAGTCAGGCGAGTCGTCAGACGCAGGTGGTTCTGGTTCGATGTCCATGGCCTCCTGCTCTGGAGCGGCAGAATCCCTAGGGTCGAAACTTGGTACGTTTGGGAGTTCGTCCGACCCCCCATCGCCCTTGTAGTCGACGGAAGGCTTGTAGAGGTCGCTGACAAAAACATCCGGGGGGACTGTGGCCCGCTCGGATGCCATCTTGGCAAGCGCGTCGGCGGCCTCATTATATTTCCTTAACACTTGGTTGAGTTCGAGGCCGTCGAACTTTTCCTCCAGGCGTCGGACCGCTTTGCAGTACGCGTCCATTTTGGGATCATGGCAGCTAGACTCCTTCATGACTTGGTCAATGATGAGTCTAGAATCACCTCGGACTTCGAGCCGTTTGATCCCAAGCTCGGTTGCGATGTGGAGTCCATTGACGAGGGCCTCGTACTCGGCTGTGTTGTTTGAGGCGGTGAAATGGAGTCGGATCGTATACCGCATTTTTACCCCGAGGGGTGAGATGAAAACGAGGCCCGCGCCGGCCCCGGTTTTCATCAAAGACCCGTCGAAGTACATGGTCCAGCATTCGTGCTGGATTTGTGGTGGGGGGAGCTGAGTCCCGGTCCACTCTGCCACGAAATCCGCCAGAACTTGGGACTTTATGGCCTTCCGAGGCTCGTAGGTGATCCCATCACCCATGAGCTCTATGGCCCACTTAGCAATTCTTCTGTTGGCCTCTCGGTTCTGAATCACCTCTCGCAGGGGGAAAGATGATATCACCGAGACTAGATGAGACTCAAAGTAATGGCGGAGCTTGCGGCGGGTCAGAACTACAGCGTAGAGTAGTTTTTGGATCTGGGGGTATCGGGTCTTTGTGTTGGATAGTACTTCGCTGAGGAAGTACACCGGTCTTTGGACCGGCAGGGCATGCCCTTCTTCCTTCCTTTCGACCACGACAACCGCACTGACCACCTGATCGGTAGCTGCGACATAGAGAAGAAGTGGTTCCCCCTCGGCGGGGGGCACCAGGACGGGAGGGTTTGTAAGCAGAGCCTTGAGCTTGTCGAGGGCTTCCTGGGCCTTGGGGGTCTAGGAAAAATGCTCGGATTTCCTTAATAACATATACAGAGGTAGCCCTTTTTCCCCGAGACGAGAGATAAAACAGCTTAGGGAGGCTATACATCCCATGACCCTCTGTACTCCCTTTAGGTTGTGAATCTGGCCCATGTTTGCGATGGCCAAAACTTTTTCTGGATTGGCCTCGATCCCTCGCTCGGACACGATAAACCCGAGGAGCATGCCTCGGGGGACCCCGAAAACACATTTTTTGGTGATGAGCCTGATCCCCTTTGCCCTGAGGCATTGGAACGTTTCTTCCAGGTCGGCAACCAGGCCGCTTGCTTTCCTGGACTTGACGACAATGTCATCTATGTAAGCTTCCACTGTTTTGCCTATGAGGTTCCCAAAGACCTGGAGCATACATCGTTGATATGTAGCCCCTGTGTTCTTGAGGCCGAAAGGCATGGTTACGTAGCAATACATTCCAAAAGGGGTGATGAAAGAAGTCGGGAGCCGGTCAGACTCTTTCATCTTAATTTGGTGGTAACCAGAATATGCATCAAGAAAAGATAAAATTTCGCATCCCGCGGTGGAGTCAACTATCTGATCAATACGAGGTAATGGAAAGGGGTTTTTTGGACATGCTTTATTTAAACTAGTATAGTCTATACACATCCTCCACTTCCCATTTTTCTTTTTGACTAGTACGGGATTAGCTAACCACTCAGGATGGAATACCTCCTTGATGAATCCGGCCGCCAGCAGCTTGTGGATCTCTTCCCTGATGGCCCGACGCTTCTCCTCGTCAAATCGGCACAGGCGTTGCCTCACGGGCTTGGAGCCGGCTCGGATGTCCAAGGAGTGCTCGGCGACTTCCCTCGGTATGCCAGGCATGTCCGAGGGGCTCCACGCAAATATGTCAGTGTTTTCGCGGAGAAAGTCGACGAGCACCACTTCCTATTTCGGGTCGAGGCTGGAGCTAATCCTCAACGCCCTGCCCTCAGAGGTTCCGGGGTCGAGGAAGACTAGCTTGGTTTCCTCCGCCGGCTCGAAGCTCCTGGCGTGACGCTTGGGGTCGGGTACGTCCTGATCGCAGTCGCCGAGGCTGGTAAGGATGGCCAGAGACTCAGCCAGAGCCTCGGCTTGCTCAATGCACTCGACGTCGCACTGATAAGCGTGCTGGCTGGTTGTGCTGACGGTGATGATGCCCTTTGGCCCCGACATCTTGAGCTTGAGATAGGTGTAGTTGGGGACGGCCATGAACATGGCATAGCATGGTCGTCCCCGGATTGCGTGGTAGGTCCCTGGGAACCCGACCACATCAAAAGTGAGGACCTCCCGCCTGAAGTTGTCAGGGGTTCCGAAGCAAACGGACAGATCGATCTGTCCGAGAGGATGGGCACGATGTCTCGGCACCACTCCATGGAATGGTGTTGTGTCGTTCCTTAGCCGGAACTTATTGATCCCCATGAGGGCCAAAGTCTCGGCATAAAGGATGTTGAGGCCGCTGCCTCCGTCCATCAGCACCTTAGTGAGACGGGTCTCGGCGATGATTGGGTCGACGATCAGAGGATAGCTCCCGGGGTTGGGGATCCGATCCGGGTGATCCTGTCGGTCGAACGTGATTGCGCTCTCAGACCACTTAAGGTTCGAGGGCGTGGCCGCGGTGACTGCGCAAACCTCTCGGAGTTCTCGCTTCCTCTGACTTGCAGTGAGGCGAGCCACACGTCCCCCAAAGATCAAGAGACAATTCTTGATTTTGGGAAAACCTTCCCTTTGAGGGTCGTCGTCCTTGGGGGGCTCTTCAGCGCTTTCCTTGGTGATGATGTCGGTGTAGTACCGACGGAGGACAATGCATTCCTCAAGGGTGTGCTTGGTTGGTCCTCTGTGATAGGGGCACGGTTTCTTCAACATCTCATCAAAGAGACCGGGGCCAGCAGGAGCCCGCTTGGGGTTTTTGCGATCGGCGGCGGCGACTAAGTTGTCGTCCGGCTGACCCTGTCTCCCCTTGCATCCCTTCTTTTTCTTCTTGGGGTCGCATGATCCCGCGGCCTCGGTGGCCTCGGCCTTCTGTTTCCCCTTGGGTGCGCCGTCGGAGAAAATGGCGCCAACTGCCTCTTCGCCTGAGGCAAAGTTGGTGGCGATGTCGAGCAGCTGGCTAGTGCTCGTGGGGGTCTTGCGTCCAAGCTCGTGCACAAGCTCTTTGCAAGTGGTGCCGGAAATGAAGGCTCCGATGACATCGGAGTCCGTGATGTTGGGGAGCTCAGTGCATTGTTTGGAGAATCGCCTGATGAAGTCTCGGAGAGACTCAGCGGGCTTCTGCCGGCAGCTCCTGAGGTCCCAGGAGTTCCCAGGGCGCACGTACGCGCCCTGGAAGTTCCCGACAAAGATCCTGACCAGGTTAGCCCAGTCGTGGATCATGCGCTCAGGGAGGTGCTCGAGCCATGCCCTAGCCGTATCGGCTAGATGCAGCGGGAGGTTGCGGATGATGAGCAGGTCGTCGTCCGCTCCACCTAGCTGGCACGCTAGGCGGTAATCTGCCCGCTAGAGCTCAGGGTTGGTTTCCCCTGAGTACTTGGCGAGGTTAGCGGGCTGTCAGAATCGCGCCGGGAACTGGGCCCCGCGTGTGGCCTCGCTGAACACGCGGGGACCCGGAGGCTCTGGAGACGTGCTGCGGTCGTGATCGGGGTCGTACCTTCCACCTCGGCGCGGTCGATAGCGTCGAGACTCGGCTTCGTTCCGGTCACGCCGCCTGGCCTTGAGGGTGGCCCGAACGTCTGCGTCAGCCCCGACGCGTTCGTGGACTGATGGGGCCCTGTTGCCCCCCTATGGATTAGGGGGCGGCGGACCCTGCACCGTTGGTGCCTTGTTAGGAGGGGGTCGGTCCCCTCGGCGTCTTGAGCCGTGGGATTGTGATGCAGAACTCTCCGCGTTTTGTACGACAGCCTGCTCCAGGAGACCACGTAGTCCCTGGAGCACTCTCCTTCCTTCAGGAGTCGACGGCTCGGGCATGGCCCTAAGGAGGAGTGCAGCGGCCATCACATTCTGGCTAGCCGTGCTGAAGACCGGGGCGTCACCCCCTGTATCCTCGACGATACGGCGGTTCACGTCTCGGGCACGGCGTCTAGCTTCGCCTCCATCTCCGCGGCCAGTCGGGTCTCGGACCAGGGCTTCGCGCAGTTGGCGGAGGCGTGTGCGTTCTTCTTCGAGCCTGGCCTCCAGCTCTTCGAGCTACTCGAGGTCAGGGCGGTGACCTCCTACAGGGGCTGATGCTACCCCACGGGCTCCAGGGTCAGTCCTAGGAGTAGGGTTGGGAGGTGGGGTCACATTCTCTCGCCTAGAGGGCCCTGCGTCCCCCTGGGCGTTATGCGGCGTGCCTCCGACTTCTAGGTTGAAGCATTCTCGTGACGGGTCGTAGCTCCCATCGTCGGAGTCAGAGTAGCCGAGACAGTAGTTGCTGCCTTCCAAGAAGCGCATGAAGGTCTCCGGGTCGCCACACCCGGAGAAGTCAGGGCCGATCCTCTCATCATCGCCCGAGGTGGGGTCCTCTAGGTATGATGAAACGGGCGGTGTGGAGATGATGTCCAGGGTGGACCTTAAGTGGTGCCCTGGAAGTTCTGCGTACGCACTTAACGAAGTGCTCACGGAAGAAGCGTAGGTTGCGGCAGCGTTCCTGAGCCCGAAAGGAAACTCGAATGCCCCTTTGTCCCCCTTACGGGGGACGGGTGCAGGCCGTGCCTTCCCCTTCGACCGGGGCAGGACGGGAGGTCGCGATGATCCTCTGTTGGTCCGGGGAGCGGAGCTTGATGCCCCGCGAGCCCTTCCTCTAGCGCGTGCTGGGCCAGAGGAACGGGTGATCTGATGAGGAATATGCGGGGGGAGGGCCGGACGGATCCTGGCCTCAGTGGTAGGGGCGGAGATCCTGGACCTCTGACGCCCCCGCCGGGTGCCCTCCGCACGGCGTCCCGAACCGCTCCCGCGCACTGTCTGTGGTAGGATCGGCTCGGGGCGAGGCTCGTCATTGCCACGTGGCGGGAGGAGGACCATGTCATAGCCGGAACCGAGGGACATGAACTCCAAACTCCCGAACATCATGGTGGTGCCGCGGCGGAGTGGGTGGAATCCGTCTGCCATCCAAGCTTTCCCAGTTGGGACAGGTGAGTGTCACGCAGAAGGCCCCTACCTGGCGCGCCAACTGTCAGCGTCTAGACTCGTGGTCTAGGCACTAACGAGTATAAGTCTGCGTGATTACCCGAGCTTGGATGGTGATGCAAGTGAGACACAGGAGATTTGTACTGGTTCGGGCCAAGAATGCCCTACGTCCAGTGTGATCGGGGGCTCTGTATATCCTTGCACCCAATGGTGCTTGTAGTAGGGAGTACAAGCAGGTTGCGAGAGAGGGCTAAGTCCCAGGTCTCGGCTTAGTGGTGGATAGAGTGCTGATCGCTGCTCTGTGAAGGAGTGTAGTGATCGTGTGTGTGAACCTTCTGAACCTGTCCTTAGTTGTGAACCCTGGCTCCCCTTTTATAGCCTCAAGGGAAGACAGGTATTTACATGAGT
The DNA here is from genome assembly GCF_000003195.3 of Sorghum bicolor. Lineage (NCBI taxonomy): Eukaryota > Viridiplantae > Streptophyta > Magnoliopsida > Poales > Poaceae > Sorghum > Sorghum bicolor. Next base: position 35,128,283 of record NC_012875.2, read on the forward strand.
AGATTTCTTCTATTGAGTGGTGAAGCCACAGTCCCGACCCTGTTGAAGCTGGTCCATCTCGTCCCTGAGGGATGGTTGACAGCATGGCTGCTCCTGTAGAGGTTACCGAGCCCTGTAGGGGTCGTGGGGGTCGGATCGCCGGCACTGCTGAACATCCCGTCAATAGTGGGAAAAGACCTCAAATAGTGGTGCTGATTAACCTCCCCCATTCCCTTTCTACTGTGAGGCAGTACGCCACAGTGAAAGAGGTATGGATTGCACAGTAAAAGAGGTAAGGCCACAGTGACCAGGGTGGTTGGAACAGTCGGCACCCTGCCCTGCTGCGGTATGGGAGACATCGCGCTTGTCACCTCATGGGTATGGGCGCCGTACGGTGGAAGTCTTGTTGACCTGGTGGAGCGGGGTCTGGCGCCTGAGCCCAGAAGGGATCGGGCGAGACGGAACTCGCATCCGAGACCCTGTGGGGTCGGGCGAGTCGGAACTTGCATCCGAGACCCTAAGGGGTCGGCGAGTCGGAACTTGCGTCCGAGGCCCTGAGGGGTCGGGCGAGTCGGAACTTGCGTCCAAGGCCCTGCGGGGTCGGGCGAGTCGGAACTTGCGTCCGAGGCCCTGCGGGGTCGGGCGAGTCGGAACTTGTGTCCGAGGCCCTGAGGGGTCGGGCGAGTCGGAACTTGTCTCCGAGGCCCTGTGGGGTCGGGCGAGCTGGGGGTCGTGCCCCGGTGATTTAGTATGCTTTGTTTTTTGCGTGTTTTGTTGCTTTGATTTGGGTATCCCTTTTTATGGTACCCAACACCACTGATCCTACCACCAGCACTGTCCAAGCCATCGACTCACGCATGACGTGTGAGGAATGTGGGAATGTTGGCCACATGGGGATCAATTGCCCTGGAACCTAGGAGGACGCATCGTTCATCAACAACGGGTTCCGCCAACAACAGCATGGTAATGGGTGGAACAACCAGAACCGCCCCACGGTAATTACTCCAGTTTTAATTCCTCCTAGCCTTCACTGATAGATCTTGTGCTAGGTGTTGGGTATTCTTAACATCATTACTAAAAGTAGACTAAGTTCTCTAAATCTAGTAACGGTGCCAAAAATGCCAAACCTATCTCTCACACCACATAAGCCAAGTTGTCATCCCCAGCATGATATGAGAGACGCGGTATTGAAATATGCAATTGCTCTTCTAAATAAATAATGAATGGGATCTGCAAGCGCACAAATTAATACCGATGCAGCATTTTTACCGGGAAGTATTCTAGGTATCGTTATTTATATTTTGACCACTGGGAAGGGATTAGCAATCATCACTATTGATTACAGAATAGAATATGAGATTGAGCATCTATCATTGCATGTATAATTGAGAACATTATATCTAACTCTTCATACAGAGATAAGTGTCACATAAAAGATATATGAAATAATAATAATAGTGACAAGGATAACTAATCTGATCTAGCCACATAATAAATATGATAAGCACCTCAATTAGATACTCTAGAAAGTCATTAGCTTGGTATTAGAATGAACTACAAGAATATTCCCTAAGTTATTCTTAAGTATATAGTCTAGCATATCATAGTTAGTGCAAGCATACTTAGCAATCATTGCAAGACAAGACTACGCCCATGCATAGTGATATTAGCAAGGAATATGAGAAACATAGCAATCACTCCCCTGTAATAATGTTGCTCTGCCAGCCCAATACACGAGAGGGGGACTATATAAGAATCAATGAAGCTGTCACTATCACGAACCACCCCACGATCTGGCATATTGGGTACAATCGCAGATAAATACGGTATAAGCACCACGCCTACACAATATCTATCATTTACCCATGGATCCGATGGATAAACGCTATACGATCCTAAGCATGTATATAGATCCAATCTAACTAAGCCAAGTACATAACTATGATAAACTATGAACAATATAATCTTGAATATAAGCATGTAGAGCAAAGTCATAAGCAATATATTGAAGTAGAACAAAGTCATATTCATAATATTGAAGAACAAAGATAATTAGAAAGTAATTAGAAGCACAATTAGAGAATTACCAAGAATCCTCTTGACAGATCCGGAAACCAATCGAAGATTGACTCCTTCTAGTTCTAATCCTATGTAGCTATGCTAATCTAGATGTCTAATTGATGTGGTGGCTCTAATCTTGATCAGAGGCTTCTTCTCCCTTGATGGAACAATGAATTAGGGTTGAGAGGCTCTCTCCTCTAGGGGCCAGGGGGTCTGGTTTTATAGTCCCTTCAAGTGAATATGGGCCATTGGATCAAACCGACATAGATTGTATGGTTTAGATTCATCCTTTAGGTCGGTGGAGGTCTCCCGCAAAGCAGAGTCCTGATTGGACTCCTGGAGGGGGCGGGCGCCCAGTAGGACAGGGCGGGCGCCCTGTCTCTAGCCCCGTTTCGCCTCCGCTTCGGTCTCGTGGCTTCTGGAGTCTTCTAGATGTAAAATAATTGCGCAACACGTTAATATCTTTACGTAATCCCGACGTGTGGGCCTTTCTTCCGTATTTCCTGATAACCCCCTACAGAAATAGACAAACACCAAAACTCGTGGAATTCTGTCAGATAAAACCCTAAGTCTAGATCTTGATTTCATTTGGATCCTTTTCTTTATTTATTTGATAATTAAATTTGATACTTAAGGACCGTCAACAAACTCCCCCAAGCTTACCTCTTGCTCGTCCCTCAGCAAGGATAGACTCAGCTATGGATCATAAGTAGTTGCAATATCTTTAAAAATTTGACTGTACACATGCTTTTAAATAAGATCTCATCTCTAAGTTAGAGTAAACTGTCAAGACTTAAAACTTACATACTTTACCTTCACCATGGGACTTGTAACCGTCACTTCTGTCTTGAGTGGTTAAAAGATAGAACAGTCTAGCCAAGTGCCATGTCTCTTATTCTTGATCAGCTATAGCTCTGGGCTTTTTGCAGATTTTTAAATAAAACTCAGAAATTCCTTGTATGATTCTCTCAGGTCTCTCTTTTGTGGTATTTCTGGATCCTTACCAAGGCAGTGATGGTATATGCCTTCTCTCAAGATATGTAGTATTTCTGGTACAAAGCATAATGACATTGTCTTCTCTCTCACCCTACTCTAATAAGGCTTTAATATCTGAAGCTCATAGGTGGGAGATAAAGTATACACACTTACAAGACATTTATTGCATAGTCAAACCATGGATCCAAAGAAACAAATCAATAAGCCAAATCAAGATGTGCATGTGTGGCGAATGAATGGTGTATGGTGATGATGGTGATAACAATGGTGAAAACAATGGTGGTGGAAGTCTAATTCTACTTTGCTCTTTGAGGGGATACATACCTTCCTTGCTTTTGAAACTTTATGAGGAGAATGAGATGCTCTTCTTTTTCTTTTCTCTCAGGTGGATATCTTGTACCCCTAATTCTACTGTCGGACACTTGTCCATTTTTACCTCTCGTCTCACTTTTTCTTTTCTTTCGAGGTTCCGAGCACTTGCTCCTTTTTATTTCCTCGTATCTTTTTTTCTTTTTCTCTTTTTTTTCAGAGCATTCATCTCTTGAGATAATATAGCAAGTGGTAGTAACAAGATAACTTGAGCATTTATTTCACAAAGGGAAACAAAAATATTTTTGGTTATTCTCTCCAGGATTAGGAGTAGAATATTTTTAGGTGATTCTGGAGATGGAATGGGTGAACTTCCAGAGTAGAAGTAGCATATATGAGTGAATGTGCAAGTGAAATCTTGATTTAACCACATGACAAGCTCCTAAGGGTCTACACAGCTTGACCACACTCAATGCTCAAAAGCAGTAAATAATAAATGTGTGGCTCAAAGTCTAGCAAGCATGTATATATGGCTGTGGTAGGAATTTAAACTCTCATCATACAGGAACTCATCATGCAACATTTTAAAGATTTTCAAAGATAAAATTCTTCAGAATTCTAGCATCTCTAGGAACAGATAAACAGCAGCTCAACCTTCCCATATCATATCCGTTAACAACTTAGACTTCAGATCAAGTTTTCATCCCACAAGTTTAGGTCTAGAGCAAGCCTTAAATTATAACAGTTATGTCTAAACTTGAGAGAGAACTTAAAATGTGCAAATTAGGCAGAGCAACTATTTATCATATCCATGCTTAAGTTTTATTTAGATACAAATTAGCATAGCCACTTTATTTATTTATTAAACACACTAAGCAAAATATATATAAGCATAAAATCTTTATTTGGTTTTTCATAGTTATGTGTATTTATATTCTAAAATAATATAAGTATAAAGATAGATAGAAATACTTATCGAGATAAATGGGGGTGCTCTCCCCCAAGCTGAATTTTGACGTAATTTCTCTTGATGTAGCTAGCAGGTGGCAGAGGTGTATTTGAAAGTCAGCAGCATTCTGACAGCGATTAGAATGTCCTCCGTCTGCTAGTCTTCTTGATTCTTAAATTCTGTGGAGCTCAAATAGACAACAAAGCTTGTGGAACTGATTAAGTGTTAGCATAAATATCTAGCCTTTATCATGTTGAGACTCCTTAATAAATATTACTCCCTGTTTTTATATTTTTATTTTTATAAAGCAGAAAAATATTTATTTTATTTTTATGCCACCACAGTGAATGTACTTATGGGTTTTATGCCACTCGCATACTCATATGGGGCTTACTGTTTTTTTTTCACATTTTTATTTTCTTTTTAAGATAGTACGAACATGATTATCTAAATAAACTATTTTAAATAATTGAAAGGGAAAGGATAACTACCAAGTTTACCTCTTGGCAAGGCGTTCGGTGTTTTTAAGTCCTCCGAACGGGACTCTCCATTTTCTCAATCGTCCTGAGGATCGTTGTGTGGCGTAGTCGGTACTTTCGGCAGCGCCTCCTCTTCATGTATAGTTATCTTCATTTTCCATACCTGACTCGGTGCTTTAATCTCTTCTGGATAATTCTGTTTAAACTCTACATCTTCTGATCTTACAACTTCTCCTTCATAGTCTGCCCATCCATCCTTGATGATCTGCCTCCTCTGGTTGCGGTTGCGTCTCTTTCTGACCTGCTTGGATTCTTCAACGATATAGTTAGGGTCAGTAAAATAACGGCGTACCTTCTCTGAGGGGAAGTGCATATGGACTTCTCCGGTTCCAATGTAGATAATTGCTTTAACAGTGCTGAGGAACGGTCTTCCAAGGATGATGGGTGGATCATACTCGTCTTCTCCCATGTCAATAACTTGAAAGTCTGTGTAGACAAAGTGATCGTATATTTTGACTGGGACATCATATACTATTCCTTTGACTTCTCGAAATGTCTGATCTGCCATCTGGAGTTGAATGTATATTGGTCTTAGTGGCATGGTTCCGAACAAGAGCCGATAGGTGACTGCGGCCATTATGTTGACGCCCGATCCGGTGTCGCAAAATGTCATGTAGAAGTTGTATCCATTTATGGAGCAGTAAATGCTTGGCATTCCTGGGTCGTCCTTCTTGGTCAAAAGCGGTGACTTAAGTTGGTGATCTTGGCCTCCATGGACTACAGTGACTATCTTAGCTGACTCGGTCCACACTTGCTTGTTCCTGTTCCTCCTGTTGGTTCTCTTCCTTGATTTACGTCTGGATTGATCTTGAATTTGTGTAGTCTTGTTCTTGAAGAAAAATGTCTCCTTCTTCCCTTTGACGTAGAAACTGATCTTGGCAGCACTGGCATAGATGATAGCTCCCGTGGTGTTCAAGAATGGCCTCCCTAGGATGATAGGTGCTCTCTCATCATTTCCGGTCTCTACCACTACGAAGTCTGCTGGGGCATATAAGGTACCAACTCGGACACAAAGGTTCTTCACTATTCATTTTGGAAAAGTTATCATCTGATCTGCAAACTGCAAACACATGGTTGTCTCTAATAAAGGATATGTAAAGAATTTTTCATAGAGTACCCTGGGTATAATGTTGACACTGGAGCCAAAGTCGCAGAGTGCTTCTGGAACGTCCACCATGCCGATGGAGATCGGGATGACGGGGCGTCCTGGATCGCCTCTCTTGACCGGCAGAAGGTCAGTAGAGAATTCAGTGACGGGGTTACTCCAATTACCTCCATCAAACATTTCTACAAGATTTGCAGATTCTAATCCTTCCGGTTGTGATGGTATACCGGGGTTAGTAGTAGGAACAGCAGCAGCTATTTGATTTAACTGAGATTCAATCATTTTATTAAAGCTAATTTGATTCTTGATGGTAGTAGAAAAATTATCCATTCTATTATTTATATTTTCTAACATTTTATCATTAGATACCAATTTCTTAGATAGGTTATCCATTAGCTTTCCTTGATTAGACACTAACTCTCTCAAAGGTGGAAAATTATTATTGTTGTTGTAAAATTGTTACCTTGATAATTACCTGAGTAGTTAGGCCTCTGTTGATTCCAACCTTGATTTTGTTGGGGACGGTTGTAGTAGTAGTAGTTGTTGTTGTTGTTGATGTAGTTAACATCCTCAAGTATCTCAGGGCAGTGGTTGCCTGAGTGTCCAGTGTCTCCACACTCCTCACAAGTCATGTGAGAGTCGTAGATGTGCATAACTTCTTTCTTGTCTCCAGCTCTATCGCCGAGCTTCTTCATGAGCAGGTCTAGCTTTGCAGACAGCATGTCTACCTCCTTCAGCTGATGCATACCTCCACCTCTCTTGCGTGTCTGGGTCCTCTCTTCATTCCAGCTTTGGTTGGACGCCATCTTCTCCACAAGAGCTGTGGCTTGTGGTATAGTAAGTGATAAGAATTCTCCTCCAGCTGCAGCATCCATGGTCTCTCGGGCACTGTTGCCGAGCCCATGATAAAATGTCTGCATCAATAGACAACTCTCCATTCCATGATGGGGACATTCTAGGATGTAGTCTTGAAAACGCTCCCATGCTTCTAGAAAGGATTCATCATTTTGTTGCTGAAAACTTGTAATCTTCCCGGAAGTGTTGTAAATGAGCACTAGCATCTTCGTGTGCCTTCCCACAGAACTATGGTGAATGTGTTGCAAATCTCCAGGAAGTGTTGTAAATGAGCACTATCTCCAGTTGGCTATGGTGAATGTGTTGCAAATCTCCAGGAAGTGTTGTAAATGAGCACTAGCATCTTCGTGTGCCTTCCCACAGAACTGGTTGGATTGCACCATGTTGATAAGTCCAGGCTTGAGCTCAAAGTTGCCATCGATCTCTGCAGCAGGTCCAGTGCGGATGTTGTCCGTAGTGGGAGCTGAGAACTCGCGGATCGATTTGTTCGCCATGGCCTCGAACTCTGAAGACAAGTTCCGGTGATCTTCTTGATTGGATGAAGCTTCTTGCTGAAGTGTTGATGATCTCTTCTTGAGCTTGGCTCTCGTCTTCTTGAATAATGCTTCGGGATTGTCAACAAAATTTCCTGGAAGATGTCTTCTATTCATACATTCCCCTGCATAAGATAAAATAGAAAAATATCGGGGTAAAACTGTATGAGAGAATAGATAAGCTCAATCATATTAGTGATGCGAATGATAACTCAAAATCTTTTATTCTATTCCTGATTGGTAATCAACCTTCCCCGGCAACGGCGCCAAAAATGCTTGTTGGGTATTCTTAACATCATTACCAAAAGTAGACTAAGTTCTCTAAATCTAGTAACGGTGCCAAAAATGCCAAACCTATCTCTCACACCACTTAAGCCAAGTTGTCATCCCCAGCATGATATGAGAGACGCGGTATTGAAATATGCAATTGCTCTTCTAAATAAATAATGAATGGGATCTGCAAGCGCACAGATTAATACCGATGCAGCATTTTAACTGGGAAGTATTCCAGGTATCGTTATTTATATTTTTACCACTAGGAAGGGATTAGCAATCATCACTATTGATTACAGAATAGAATATGAGATTGAGCATCTATCATTGCATGTATAATTGAGAACATTATATCTAACTCTTCATACAGAGATAAGTGTCACATAAAAGATATATGAAATAATAATAGTGACAAGGATAACTAATCTGATCTAGCCACATAATAAATATGATAAGCACCTCAATTAGATACTCTAGACAGTCATTAGCATGGTATTACAACGAACTACAAGAATATTCCCTAAGTTATTCTTAACTATATAGTCTAGCATATCATAGTTAGTGCAAGCATACTTAGCAATCATTGCAAGACAAGACTACACCCATGCATAGTGATATTAGCAAGGAATATGAGAAACATAGCAATCACTCCCCTGTAATAATGTTGCTCTACCAGCCCAATACACGAGAGGGGGACTATATAAGAATCAATGAAGCTGTCACTATCACGAACCACCCCACGATCTGGCATATTGGGTACAATCGTAGATAAATACGGTATAAGCACCACGCCTACACAATATCTACCATTTACCCATGGATCCGATGGATAAACGCTATACGATCCTAAGCATGTATATAGATCCAATCTAACTAAGCCAAGTAAATAACTATGATAAACTAAGAACAATATAATCTTGAATATAAGCAAGTAGAGCAAAGTCATAAGCAATATATTGAAGTAGAACAAAGTCATATTCATAATATTGAAGAACAAAGATAATTAGAAAGTAATTAGAAGCACAATTAGAGAATTACCAAGAATCCACTTGACAGATCCGGAAACCAATCGAAGATTGACTCCTTCTAGTTCTAATCCTATGTAGCTATGCTAATCTAGATGTCTAATTGATGTGGTGGCTCTAATATTGATCAGAGGCTTCTTCTCCCTTGATGGAAAAATGAATTAGGGTTGAGAGGCTCTCTCCTCCAGGGGCCAGGGGGTCTGGTTTTATAGTCCCTTCAAGTGAATATGGGCCATTGGATCAAACCGACATAGATTGTATGGTTTAGATTCATCCTTTAGGTCGGTGGAGATCTCCCGCAAAGCAGAGTCCTGATTGGACTCCTAGAGGGGGCGGGCGCCCAGTAGGACAGGGCGGGCGCCCTGTCTCTGGCCCCGTTTCGCCTCCGCTTCGGTCTCGTGGCTTCTGGAGTCTTCTAGATGTAAAATAATTGCGCAGCACGTTAATATCTTTACGTAATCCTGACGTGTGGGCCTTTCTTCCGTATTTCCTGATAACACCCTGCAGAAATAGACAAACACCAAAACTCGTGGAATTCTGTCAGATAAAACCCTAAGTCTAGATCTTGATTTCATTTGGATCCTTTTCTTTATTTATTTGATAATTAAATTTGATACTTAAGGACCGTCAACACTAGGTCAGGCCAAAATCAATGATAATCTTGTTAAAAAGCTTTCTAAAAATGATCAAATGTTTGTCAACATAAATACAAAGCCTGATGGCCTGACCCTTTCTGTTAGAGATCAGCTAAGAAGATCGAGTTAAAAGTAGCTCAGCTTGCTTCTGCCGCTAAAGCTGTTGTTTCTCCTGATTCTGTGGAAAATGTAAATGCGGTGACCATGAGAGGGGGTAAGACCACTCGTGATCCCCCTTATCCTAACCATAAGACAGGAAGGGCGCCACGGCAACAGGAGGAAACACAGGCAGAAGGGCCGGCTCAACCATCAGAAGAATCCATCGAAGACGAGCTGACCCCAAACAACTATGGGGACACCACGATGCTACCCTTTCCGACAAGAGAAAGAAGGAAGAATAAGGACGGAGGTGAACAGTTCCTCCGCTTCATGGAAATGGTCAAAAAGACGCACGTCAGTGTACCGTTGATGGATGTCTTGCATATTCCGTCCTACTCCAAGTTCATCAAGGACATTGTCAACAAGAAGCGACCATTGTCGTCCACTGAAGTTGTCTAGCTGACAGAAGAATGTAGCGCAGCTATACTCAATGAGCTGCCCAAAAAGAAGCAGGATCCTAGGTGCCCCATAATCTTTTGCTCAATTGGGGCCCAGCAATTCGACAACGCCCTATGTGATTTGGGGGCGAGCGTGAGCGTCATGCCGAGATCAGTCTTTGATAGGCTGAACTTCAGCAACTTGGAGCCAACCACCATGACACTCCAGTTGGCAGACTCGTCAGTTCAGTATCCGGCAGGGATTGCTCAAGACATCCCTGCCAAGATCAGAGGATACTATGCTCCAGTGGATTTCGTGGTGCTCAATATGGAGCTCACTAAAGAAACACCGCTAATCCTGGGAAGATCATTCTTGAGTACGGCTGGAGCACAGATTGATGATGGGGCTGGAGAAATCCGCTTCAACATTAATGGCCAAGAGGAGAAGTTCGAGTTCAGGCCACGCCGTCAACGGGAGTGCAACATGATACGGATCCCCTATGGGCCAAACCCCCAAGGCATCAGGCAGGTTGAGATCCAGCCTCAACTTATTAAAAATACAAAAATATCTAAGAAAAAGCTGGAGCCAAAAGAAACGGCGGCTCCTAAGAAAAATAATAAGGAGCAAAAAAAGAAAATAGCTCCTAAAAAGAATGAAAAGAGGGACGAAGTCCCCAAGCCATCACAACCGAAGCAGGTGTGGAAACCAAAGGAGAAGGTTGAACAAACTTCCACACCTCCAAAGGTGATACTGCTAAAGTGGAGGCCCAAGCAGGTGCAACCGTCTACTCCTCCCAAGACGGATGTGCCATCATCAAGCAAGAAGTAATGGGAGAAGAGTCCCGCTCAACAGACTATAAAGATGAGACCTTGCCGAAGGTAACTCGGTAAGTTATCCCTAGGTAAGTTTTTACTTATAAAAAATATAAATATATATTTTCTTTTGCCTTATTTATTTATTTTGAATAAATTCTTTCTATTTATGTTTTGAATAAATGGTGCATTTGTTGTATTTATGAGTAGTCCATATTGCCTCTATGATCTTTTCTTCACTTTTGAATCTTTGTGATCATGGGTATCAATCACTCATAAATGCATGATAGTGTGATAGCTTTTCGAAAGTTTTCAAAATTCAAAACTCTGTCCCACACACTATCACTCTGATTCTAATTGATCGTAACCAGGATCGCGAAATACTCAGAGAGGGAAAGAAATACCTGAAAGACTGAGGCCGACTGGTGGACCCAGTGGTGCGGCCGCACCCCCAGGTCCGCCAATCGGCCCCAATCCTTTTCCCTTCCTCTTCTGTAGTGATTAGCATGACGTCCATGGTTACGATCAAGTTGTTTCTAGATGAGAGACTGCGTTAGCACCTATAAAATCCTCCATAGGCCTCTTCCCTTCTCACACCAACCATTTCTCATCTCCCTCTTGTGAAGATTGCTAAGCTCTCCCATTCTTCAGTAGTGACCATGTCTAGCTATGCCCTCTTGCTGATCAATGCTCCCAAGACCATAGCCAATCTAGACATAGCACCTTACCAAGAGAGTTATTGCAAGGAGGTCCAGGTTGAGAAGAGAAAGCCGTTAGCGTTGTTACCAGCAAACCACAAAGCGCCCACCAATAGCCCCGCCAACATACCCGCTACTGCACGTTCATCCACTAGCAACATAGGACTTAAGAGAAAAGCCCCTAGTGATGATAGGCAAGGCAATCATGCTGGTAGCAAGATGGGTGGCAATGCCAAGAAGACAGAATCGTCCAATACTCTCCCTAGCATCAGGAGGCACTTGCCACAGCCATCAATCAAGCATCGTGCAGGACAGTACGAGAGGAGCGATGAAGAAGGTGATCCCAATATCATAGCCGAGCTTGTAGCTAAGCAGGCTAACCTACGTGCTAATTTACGGGTTTTAGAAGACGACCTAGAGGAAAAGAACACTGAGATTAGGAACCTCAGTGATGATGTTAATAGGTTTCGCTTCAAGTTTAATAGTAAACTTAGAAAGGTCGCTGAAGCCTTTGGTGTTGGTCGCCTTGTTGAAGATCTTTAGACCACACCTCCTGCACAAATATTTGTTTTAGGCACATTTTTCCTTTTCACAATATTTATGTTTCAAATATTTTTCCCTTCCAATGTAATGTGCATATTCAAAGTTATCAATAAAAAAAGTTTGTTTATCTTGTGCACTTGTTTTCTATATATATTGTGACTAACCATGACAGGAAAGAAAACAAGTGTAGGGGAAGGACTATTCAATCAAAAATCTCGGTTTGTGCAAACCCTCTTCCCCAAAAAAAAATTCAAATGAAATGTTTAAAATGATGTTACCTTTGTACTCCATCAAACATGTCTCCTATGTTCAAATATGTTGTTGCATACTTTTTATTCTTAGCTAATATCCCTAAAGATTTATGAACACTTGTTATAGGGACCCCATTTTATCTAAGTAATTGACGTATGTGATATAGTAGGATGACATGATGCTTGCTGGTTCTTGCAAAGTACTTGGGTTTTCTTTTATAAAAAGCAAAATTCAATAGCAAGTTTCTTGAATGATCAAGCTTTATGCCTACCATGGCCAAATATTTGTTCATGATTAAACCTTCTACATATGTTTCTTGCTCTATGTTGAGTTTGGTCAGATTTTTGGACCGCTGTCGAGAGATGTTTCATGCCTCTAAGATCAGAATTCACTTGCACCCACCATATAAAAGCCGACTCTCACACTGAGAAGTCGCGCACAACATGCTTTCTCCATCCACCCAAAATTTTGCCAACTCTAACACTGAGGGTCGTGCACATATATCCACCAAATAAAAATGCCAATATCTCACCCTGAGAATTGTGCATTCATATACATTCCTTGCATTTGTTATCATAAAGCTCTCTTTCGTTTTCATCAGAATCATAGGAATGGGATATATATATATATAATTATTATGAGAAAAAGCCAAAGGGGCAAAACGTGGAAAGATTCAAACCCGTCCAAAAAAATAAAAAAAATATTAAAATTTGTGTTATAGCCCATATCCTCTCAAATTTTTCATCTCATTTCAAAAGAGAGGCTTGATGCAAGGAATCTTGCAATAATAGTAGTGATAGGATTCCACCAAAAATTTCACACACTTGCACATTCTGATCTAAGGGTATGGCGCACTCTGAAGGGTCGAGATGGCGGACTAGAGGGGGGTGAATAGTCCTTTCCAAAACTTAAAGCGTCGGCTAACCGAAATAAGTGTGGAATTTAAACTATCGGTCTAGCCAAGACTACACCCCTCTATTGTAAAAGATCCTAAACAAGAAACAAGGTGCTACCTTAGCAAGAGCACACCAAACCAATTCTAGAAGCAAGGTCACACAAACCTATGCCACTAGTACTTTACAAACTGGGGAGCTCCTACGCAACTAGTAAGCAAAAGCACAAAGCTCCTAAGCTCACTAGCAAAGCTCAATAACAAGGCAACCAATGCCAAATTAGAGAGCGCAAAAATACTGAGCTACACAAACTAAGCAATGTGACTAACAAGGTTACACAAACCAAATTAGTCCCGCAAGGGAACTACTTCTAGCTACACAAGCAAGAAGGTAACTAGCAAGCTACACAAGCTAACTAATTACAAGAGCAACTACACAAGCACAAATATATGAATGTAAAAACAAGCTTGTGTTAGTGACTTGCAAACCAACGGGAAGAACAATGTTGACACGATGATTTTCTCCCGAGGTTCACATGGTTGCCACCAAGCTACGTCCCCATTGAGACAAGCTCCAAGGTTACCGCCGGTCCTCTTGCTAGTGGTGACCCGCAAGTCACACTCTCCCACGTGGAGTGCTTACCACAAGCTCTAGCACTTGACTTGGCCGGACCACTTGTCGCTCTTCACGCCTCGCTCAACTAGAGTTGCTCTTCACGATCCCCACGGGGTGAGCACCGTACCGCTCACAATCTCTTCTCCGAAGCACCGCACAATCTCCTTGCGTGCTTCGACAGAGTCACAAGCCACCAAGCCATCTAGGAGGTGGCAACCTCCAAGAGTAACAAGCACCACCGGCTTGCAACATGAACACCTAGTGCCACTCGATGCAATCTCTCAATGCAACGCACTAGAAACACTCACTCGCTATTGATTCACACTCTTGCAAGCACAAGTGAGTTAGAGGCTTTCCTAGCACTCCCCAAGCATGGACACTAAGTCCCAGGGGTTCTCAGGACCAGCCAAGGCTGGCCACCACTTCTATTTATAGCCCCAAGGGCTAAACTAGCCGTTGCCCCTTCACTGGGCAAAAGCCGGGGGCACCGGACCCACTGCAGGGACCACCAGATGCTCAACTCTTAGCGTCCGGTGCTCAGGCGTCAGCCACGTGTCACTAGCCGTTTGAACTCAACCGTTACAACCAACGGCTAACAAACACGCGCGCCTGCACCAGCCACACCGGATGCTCTACTGCTACACACAGGACGCGTCCGGTGCACACCAAACCCGTGCGCAACCGGAGCGTCCGATGCTCTTTAGTCAGAAACACCTTGCGCACACTTGCTAACGTCACTCCACACCGGACGCGTAGACAGTAACTGCCCAGCGTCCGATGTCAGCGTTCGGTGCGCTCTGCACACCTGAGCCACAGACTGACACCACACCGGACGCTCTGGACCAGCGTGCGGTGCTACCAACACCAGCGTCCGGTGAGTGTTTCGAGAAACACTCCCATGACTTCTCCAAATTTCCCACCAGTGCAATAGAAAATATGCACTTTATTTTCTCAAAAGCGTCGTACACCACCATGTGCAAGTGTGTTAACATTTTCATAAACATTTTCCCAAAGGAGTTAGCCTCTGAACTTGCCACGCCACTCGATCCTAACACGTATGCAAAGTTAGTTCGCTCAAGTGGCACTAGATGACCAATATGCAAACAAGTTTGCCCCTCTTGATAGTATGGCCATCTATCCTAAATCCGGTCAAAAACTTCTCTACACACCTATGACCGGTGAAATGGAAATGCCCTAGGTTATACCTTTGCCTTGCACTTTCCATTCCATCTCCTCCAATGTTGATGCAACACATGCACCAACCAATCACAAAATGATATGATCCACTTCATATCATCACGTGACCATATTGGTTCATCGATCTTGACCTCACTTGCTCTTGACCTCATATCGGTCCATCGGCGCCGTATCTTGCTCAAGCTTCACCGTCACATGCGGTCCCTCGCTTCAAAGCCTCCGACTTGCGCTTCACTCTTGCAACTGGTCCATCGAGCCAAGCCTCATCTTGATCTTCTCCACCTTGGTCACATAACTCCATGTCATGTCTCACATGCAATGAGATCCTACATCATCACATAATAACCTGTGGACTAATCTCCTGTGTATCTCACATAAACACTATTAGTCCACCTAAGTTGTCACTCAATTACCAAAACCAAACTAGGACCTTTCACACTCTCTCTGGTATGGTCCTGGGTTTGACTCGACAACATATGCAGGGTAAGTAAGTTCCACCATCATACCTACCCAAAACTCCAGATAACCCTTCTAGAAGTAGGATGATCAAAAAGAAGCATCAACTCTTGATGCCTTGGTAAGGAACCACTCACATATTAGGAGGGACTTGAGAGCATCATTCAAGAAACATATGCTATCTTTATTTTTCAAAATCTTGCAAAACCCCAAGTTTCTGCATAGGGACTATGTAAGAGGATTTGAATCCAGGTTGTTCCATGTTTCAATTACCCAAGATAGCTTGGTAGACACTTTGAAGTTCATAAATCTAGGTGAAGTTGGGAATAACCTGTATGCAGATTCTTTTGACAAGGAAGATGAACCCATTTGGTCTTTAGTGCCTTCACTCGAGGACGAGCAAAGGACCAAGTGTGGGGGAGTTATTGGTACCCCTTATCTTATAATTATAAACATCATTTTAATAAAAAAAATAAATAGATGGTAGGGCTTTGAACTAACCTTTCCACAAGTTTTGTTTCAAATATCAATTTAGGTATGACATGTGGAAAGGCGCGAAAGACATGAGAAAGCGCACTTCAAGAAAGCGTATTCAAAAAAGGCACAAAACAAAGATAAATGGAAAAGGCGACCAAAACACCGAACTGGATCCATCCATAACCATGGGAAGGATCAGGGCCCAGAGACGAACCGACCAAGCGAAGACGGTGGCCAGGGGGGGCACTAGTGGTGCGGCCGCACCCTGGTGCGGGCGCACCACCCGTGGCGGCAACTCGGTCCCACCTTTTTCAGGCGGTTGCATGGCGGCATGCATAGGACGGTTTCACCTCCTAAAAAATTTAGATCACCATGAACCGTCCTTGTTGGACTATAAATAGATGGCTCCACACCATTCAACACACACACACCATCATTTGGAGCAATACACCTCACATTTCTACACTTGTTCTTTAGTTAAGATTCAGTAGTAGAGCAAGGCAAAGCTACCAAGGAGAGCTTGTCTCTGTTGACGGTCCTTAAGTACTAAATTTCACCATCAACTAAACATGGAAAAGGATCAATATGCACCAAACATCTAGAATTAGGGTTTTATCTGACAGAATTCCATGAGCTTTGGTGTTTATCTATTTCTGCAGGGGGTTGTTGACGGTCCTTAAGTACTAAATTTAACCATCAACTAAACATGGAAAAGGATCAATATGCACCAAACATCTAGAATTAGGATTTTATCTGACAAAATTCCACGAGCTTTGGTGTTTATCTATTTCTGCAGGGGGTTATCAGAAAATATGGAGAGAAGGCCCACATGTCATGTTTACAACGAGATAATTACGTGCCGCGCAATTTTCCTCAATCTAGAAGAGTCCAGAAGCCACGGGAACGAACGGGAAGACGATCGGGCTCGGGGGCAGGGCGCCCGCCCTCCCCCCTTGGGCGCTCGCCCAGGTCTCGGGGCCAATCAGAACCAAACTCTTGGATCGGTCTCCACCGACCTAAAGGATCAAGGAAAACCGTGCGATCAATGTCGGTTTGATCCGACAGCCCAAATTCACTTGAAAGAACTATATAATCAAGGCCTCTCCACCCCTAAGGGAGAGAAGAGAAGTGGAGAAATCATTATCTGAGGTAGCCATCAAAGTTAGGGATTAGAACTTCTCTCCCACAGAGAATTAGAATTAGCTACTCCCTAATCCTTCAAGTTTAGAGGATTGATTAGATAGCAATTAGAGAAGTAGAGCACTACGCTTTGGATTCAGATCTTCGGTAATAAAGATTGGTATTATTCATATCTTTCTCTAATACTTTGTTCTAATTGCATTATGTCTCTATTTATTATGCTCTTAGTTTGCTCTAGTTCTATATTTGATATAGTTATGATTGATAATGAGTTTATGTATAAGTTTGCAAAGCGCTTAGCTCTTGACGCGGGGGAGTTAAGTGGTAGATCACATGTGGGCGTGGTGCTTAGATGTTATTTACCTGCAAATGTATCCAATTGGTCGGGTTGTGTGGTAGTTCGCGATAGTGACACCTTCGTTGATTCTTATATAGTCCACCCTACGTTGATAGGACAGGCAGAATTTGTATTGCAGAGTAAGTCTTGCGATGCTCTGATTTACTTTAGCAATGTTCCTTATACATGAATGAAGAGGTTTCTATGCTATATATGATCTTGTAGATAACTATAGTAGATTGTGACTTAGTAGATAGTAGATAACATAGAATCCATTCTCTAGCTAATCCGACGTCACCTTACATATATGAGGAGTAGTCTATTTTCTAATCGCTGTGTTATTTACCCATGAACTTATAAATCATTGTCGTTATCTTTATGGTTTACCCCCTGCCAAAGTAAGTGCTTGTGTGACGAGTTCCTCATTAGTAATCATGTTCTTGCAAGTTTATCTCTAGTTTATGCCTTGATAGATTTATCCTTATCTTCATTTAATCCTTTTTTTCCTGAGCAAAATTATAAAAAACGATACCTGGAATACTAACCTAGTGAAATGCTACAATGAGGTGTTTTATCTGTGCGCTTGCGGATAGAATAGATTGTTTTCTAGAGAGCCTTTACATTTATAAATACCTTTGTACACTCTGGCACCATGTTGGGGATGACAACCTAGTATCTAAGTGGTGTTAGCTAGTGTCAACAAGCATTTCTGGCGCCGTTGCCGGGGAATAGAAAGGAAACACATAGGAACACTAAGGAAAGTCAGGAAATCAGTCAATGTTATTCACATAAAATATTAGACTAGACTATAGAGAAATAATTGCATAAAACAGCTACTAAGTGAGAAATCATAACAAGGAACCTCTGCTTTGGCAGGTTCACCCTGTTGTTTTTCTATGTTTACATTTTTATACAGGGTATATCAGGATTGACTTTGGGTACATTCAACTCTTCATCATTAGAACCAAAGCAATCAAGAGAAGAAGAAGCTAGCTACCAATTGCTAAAGCTATGGCACAGAAGACCCTACAGGATTTCTCTGCTCCAAGTCTTGAGAACATTCCAACTGGTCCAAGATTTGCAGTAGAAGGAGTACCCGAGTTTGAGCTCAAGTCAAGCCTCATCAATTTGGTACAAGCTACACAATTCAATGGAAAGGAACATGAAGATGCTAGTGCACACTTGCAGAATTTCTTAGAGATTGGAAGCACAATCCACATCAATGGAGTCGACAAAGACGTCATACTGCTTCGCCTTTTTCCATTCTCACTAGAATGGAAAGCGAGGAAGTGGTTCTACACTCATCAAGATAACATCAACAACTGGACGAACTTGTCAGATGCCTTTCTATCAAAGTTTTTCCCTATACGCAAAACAATTGCCATAAGAGGAAATATTGTCAGTTTCCAACAGCAGAAGGCAGAAACCATTTCAGAAGCATGGGAGCGTTTTCAAGGATACATATCAGATTGTCCTCACCATGGAATGGCCACATGGCTACTTATGTAGACCTTCTACCATGGATTAACCCAGAAGGCTCGTGAGTGCCTAGATGCATCTGCTAAAGGATCATTCTTGGAGCTTACAATTGGAAAAGTAGAGATACTTTTGGATAAGATAGCAGAAAACCAAAGCTGGTTCCAAGATAAAGCTCAACAATGTCATCAAACTGAAGAAATACCAGAGGAAGTAAATGCACTATCAACTAAGATGGAAAAATTGCTCCATTGGATTGACCAGAGGGCCAAGTTCAAAGAAGATCAAAGGGCCATTGAGACAGCATACAAATATCAGCCTACGTCGAGTCAACCCAATAGCAAAGGTATGAATTCAGGTAATACTTTCAAGCAACTTTCATTAGAAGAGATAATTGCTCAACAAACCAAAATTAATGATGAAGTTAAACAAAGGCTAGACACAAATGAATCATCTCTACAAGATATACACAATAAAATGGATTTTCTATTAACTGCCTTTGATGAACAAAACACTCTTAATAAATGGGTAGAGCATAAATTAATAAAGTTAGCTGCTGCACTGCCTGTTGCTACTAACATTGAGCAGGTAAAGAACATAACTACTAGAGGAGGCAAAGCCACCAAGGATCCCCTATACCCAAAAGACAAACAAAGAACATCAGCACTAGTGCAACCAGCAGTGATAGAAGAAGAAAGCCCAGTTGAAGCAGAAGATCTGCTACAACCACCAAGAACTGGAGAAATGAGGAAAGATTTTTACGACACCAACTATTTGCCATTTCCTAGAAGAAATAGAGGACTGCAGTCGGATGAGCAGTTTGGTAAGTTTGTAGTGGTCATTCAGAAATTATATGTCAACATACCTCTACTTGATGCCATACAGGTACCTACATATGCAAAGTACATCAGAGATATTCTTAACAAGAAGAGACCACTGCCCACCACTGAGGTTATCAAGCTAACAGAAGAATGTAGTGCGGCCATCCTCAATAAACCGCCAAAGAAGAAGGAAGATCCCGGATGTCCCACTATAGATTGCTCAATCGGAAACCAACACTTCAACAATGCACTTTGTGATCTCAGAGCAAGTGTTAGTGTGATGCCAGCATCAGTCTACAAAAAGCTTGAGCATACGACCCTAGAACCAACATCAATGTGCCTGCAACTAGCAGATAAATCAGTTCGACACCCGTTGGGCATCGCCGAAAACATTCCAGTCAAGATCAGAGATTTCCTGGTGCCAGTAGACTTCGTGGTACTGGACATGAGTCCTGACTCAAAAGTATCCATCATCCTTGGAAGGCCATTTCTGAGCACCGCCAATGCCCACATTGATGTCGGGAAAGGAGAAATCAAAATCAACATAAGAAGAACACTTCACATTCAAGCCCAGACCAGAGAGAGTCTCTACAGTGAAGGAAGTTCATGAAGAAGAACCACTGGAGACACCATCTCCAGAGGAAGGTAATTCAGAAGATTAAAAAATTTGGAGGTCCAGCTTGGGGGACCTAAAAATCCCAAACCCTCGCCGGGAGGTAAATCGGTATCTATCCGCATCATTAGTTCTCTCATATTTAATTCTTGCATTATCCATATTTATTTATAGCATTATTCTAATAATGAAAAGCCCCATATAAATAATATCTATGGTGTGTGACAACCCATATTTATTAATTATTGTGGAGGCACAAAAATATTTTTCCATGATCATTTTTTATAAGTTTCAATTCTCATAGGTTTTCCTGCATTATATTTAATTATAGCAACCTTCTAGAAGCATGACCCACACTCCTTGGGTCCCACATGTCATACACCACACCTCACACACATCCCATCACATTATTTGATCCACCAACATAACTCCACTCACCATCACTTTTCCACCGACCAACCACCACCCATGATCTTTTATTTTGCGTAAGAGTTAAGCAAAGGAGGGAGTGGAGAAAGGGCAGCCAGGATGGGAACCACAAGTGGGCGCCCGCCCTGTCCCCCCTTCCTCCTATAAATTGCCACCTCCTGCCTCCATCTCCATCACACAAGCATTCCAGAAAACCACGCAAGTTTCAGTTTCCAGAGAAGGAGCTCTTGTAGTGAAGTGAGAAGAGAGTAGAGAGGAAGAGAAGAGTGGAAGAGAGGTTGGTAGTCTTTGAGTGAGAGAGTGAGTTTCACCTAGTAAGTAGTGATCCCGATGTCCAAAGCGGAAGTAAAAGTTGTTTAGGGGGAGGTGCTGCTAAAATAAAAACTTGTCTTGAACGACTAACCCCTGGACTACTGACATTCCGGACAACTGACCACTAACATTTTCTCTCACATTTTCCACTAGTTGTGTGTGTGCGTCAACTTTTGTCTACAGGATGTTCAAGAAGGTGAAGAACGTAGGGAAGGCTCTCAAGAACATAGGTACGAGGAGTTCATCCCGACACTCCTCGCACCCGTCAGAAATGAGCGTTGACCCAACACCCACACAAGCTCCGTCATCTTCATCTGATCAGCAAGTCAAGGTCCTCCTCAAGATAGGAGACCTTGGACTAAAGACCCGCAGGGAAAAGGAAGTTTACTAGCAACTAAAGAAGAAAGATTTCATTCACACCCCTACTCTTGATCCAATCTTGCTACAAGAAACAGGTATGGATACTGAATTCGACTTAATTTTCCAGATGTTAGGTTGGACAAATTTTTGGAACATAACTGAGCTGGGTTCCCATCTTCTCACCCTTGAATTTCTTAGCACTTTACAATATTATGAGAGGGGGATTGTTTTTCGGTTGTTCAAATAGGACATTATCTTGTCTTGGAGGGAATTGAGTGACCATCTCGGTTTCTCTTCAAGATGCATCCTGAACATTGACTCCGACCTACCCAATTTTGAGAGACACCTGTTTTGGAGAGAGATATCTAGATATAATTTTTATAGTCAAGCGTGAACCAGTGACATGGAACACCCCACCCTTAGGATGTTCCACAAATGGCTTGGGTACAATCTTTTCCATCGTCATGATATTAGAAAAGTAAGAGTAGGAGATTTGCAACTTCTATATGCTGCTATAAATAAAGTACCCACTTAAATTGTTACACTTTTCGTTTCTCATTGGCTTAGTATACCTAGTCTTCATGGACCAGTAGGATGTACCTCACTTATCACTCGTCTAGCCTCTAGTATTCATTTGCTAGAAAATTCATCATTGGAATTCATAGATGAGTTAGGAATTTATCATGGCTATGACACATTTAGATAAGCTCGGATACTGAAAAAAGAGGGGAACGTAATGTATATGTTATACGATAATAAAGGCAAGATTCGGTTACCTAACCCGAACCTTGGCCTCTATGTTGTTCAAAATTATTTGATTGAGATTGCAGTGGCACCGGTAAACTAGAGAGCTCCACAGCGAGTGGCATTCAAAAGGATGACCACCCATCAAGAACACACCGGTATGGAGCTGATCCCAGGCCGGAAGAAGCAGCGCACCTGCATTACTGCGACTACAACCCCCGAGTCCTTCGGGACCCATGGGTTCGACATGCTCAGCCGCAGGAGCCAACACAGGAGACGTGGCCGGAGGGCCAAGATCACCAGTGGACAAACCCGCCTTTCCGTACAAGCAGGTACTCCACTGATCCATATGGAGCTTCACGGTCTAGGCCCCAGCCCTAATTCGATGCAGGACGGTACTCCGACGCCTCTTATGCTTTCACGAACGACTACTACCAAGAGGCCGACAACTTCTTCACCCGTACCGACAACACCCTCCTTGACATCCAGAATTTGCAAGCAGAACATGGACGACTCCTGGAACAGCAACAAAAGTGGAACTAGGACCACGCCGCTACAATACAAGAACTAAGGCAAGACACCACGACGATGAACGTCAACATCACCACCATGATGTGATTCTGGAACATTGGGTAAGACCGACAACCACATCCACCTTGGGGGAGTTCCTCCCCGTTTTATCAAGTAAGTTTTTATTGGCTCCTATTATTTATTCTTTTCTGTTTTAGTGTTTTATTTATCTTAAAGATAAAAACTTAGAAAACCCAATAAATACTTTCTTGCTTTAAATTACTGCATTCTATGAACATGAAAACAAAGTAAAAACAGTGTGTAGATTAGTGTGCTTTATTTATCTACCAAGTGTTAATCTATAGAAAAAAATAAAAAGATGCATGATGGAAATGATGAACAGTTGCTCTGTTTGCTTACTTTCAAGTACCTAGCTTTTATATTAAAGTTATTACAGGAATTACTAAAACTAAAATTTACTATCTATGGGAAGCATGAACCTAAAACTAAAGTCTAGGTAAGAGAAAGGCATGATATAAAGTTTGAGCTGTTGTTTATCTTGTTCCTACTACACTAAGTCCTGGAGATTTATTTTGAAAACTTGCAAATCACATGGTGAGTTCCTAGCATGACAAAATACCTACCACAGCCATACTTGCTATAACATCTTTTGCTACTTATATTCACATTGAGTTTCATCGAGCTGTGTAGACCCTTAGGAGCTTTTCATGTGGTAAAATTAAGATATTCACTTGCACACATCTACTAAACCATCCACCACCATTCATTAAAATTGCTAAAAATATTATCACTCACTGTCCCAAGTGTTGTTACTCTCTCTCTAAAAAGATTCAATGCAGAAGAGGCATGGGTTATGCAAAAATATGCGTGGAAATAAAAAGGGGCAAGTGCCTGAAACCTCAAAAAAGAAAGAAAAAGAGTGAGACGAGAGGTAAAAATTGACTAGTGTCCGGAGTAGAATTAGGGGTACAAAGATGCCCACCTGAGCAGAAAAAATGGACAAGTGTCCGATAGTAGAATTAGGGGTATTTACTACCCACCTGAAAAAAAGAAAGAAAAGAAAAAAATAGCCCATGTTCTCCCAAACCAAAGATCAAAGAAGAAGAGAGATAGCAATATGAGGAGCAATGAGAAGTAAGTTTTATCATTACGTATATTTTCACCATTATTATCATTTACTCCACCACACATGCACATCTTGACTTAATTACATGTTGAGTTCCTTCGGATCCATGGCTCGATTAGATACCATATGTATGAGCTATTTTTCATACCTATGAGCTTCGCATAAACATTCCCTAAGTGACATTTTTGGTAAGGATCCACAAATACCATATATAGAGAGATTTGAGATTATCATAGCTGGGAACACTGAGCTTTATTTTTTAAAATGTATACAAAACTCCAGAACAAAGGTGAAGTATAGGCAGGAGGAATAGTGCTTGACTTAATTATTTTGTCTTTCGATTACTTAAGACTTCAGTGTAGGTACTAAGCTCCTTGACACTTCACTCTAATCTGGGAAAATTTTTATGAAAGCATGTGTGCCTATCAGGAAAGAAAACATCGAAGCAACTCCTGATCCATCTGAATTTAGCTGTTTGCTCAGGGACGAGCAAAGGGTAAGCTTGGGGGAGTGTGTTGACAGTCCTTAAGTACTAAATTTAACCATCAACTAAACATGGAAAGGGATCAATATGCACCAAACATCTTGAATTAGGGTTTTATCTGACAGAATTCCATGAGCTTTGGTGTTTATCTATTTCTGGAGGGGGCTATCAGAAAATATAGAGAGAAGGCCCACATGTCAGGTTAACAATGAGATAATTATGTGCCGCACAATTTTCCTTAATCTAGAAGAGTCCAGAAGCCATGAAAATGAATGGGAGGCTGAACGGTCCCGGGGGCAGGGCACCCGCCCAACCCCCTTGGGCGCCTGCCCACCTGCAGCAGCCAATCAGGCTCTGTCTCCTGGATCGTTCTCCACCGCCTCTAATCTTCAAGAATAATCGTGCGATTAAGGTCGGTTTGATCCGACGGCCCCAATTCATCGTCTGAGGGGGCTATATAAGCAAGGCCTCTCCACCCTAGGGGAAGAGGAGAAATCATTATCAGAGGAAGCCATCAAAGTTAGGGTTTAGGAACTTCTCTCCCACAGAGAATTAGAACTAGCTACTACCAATTCTTTCAAGTTCTATAGGATTGATTAGATAGAATTAGAGAAGTAGAGCCTAGTGCTCTAGATTCATCAATAAAGATTGGTATTATTTCATATCTTTCTCTACTACTTTATTCTAATTGCATTATGTCTCTATTTATTATGTTTTTAGTTTGCTCTAGTTCTATATTTGATATAGTTATGATTGATAATGAGTTTATGTATAAGTTTGAAAAGCGCTTAGCTCTTGACTCGAGGGAGTTAAGTGGTAGATTGTTGGGTATTTTAAACGCAAATAGAAAAATCTGCAAGCGCACAGATACCGATGTAGCTTTCACCCGGGAGTATTCCAGAGTATCAATTTTCCACAGGGAACATGAGTGTACTAATTAAGATTCAAGATCGCCCAAGGATAACTATATAATTATTTTTGGTGGGAAGAGAGGAAGTTTCCTGAGAGTTCTCTAGTTGATCTAAGAATCAAGAATTACTTCAAAGATTATTTATTTCGGGACATCAGAACACTAACCAAAGAAAGAGATGAGAAGGGGGCTAGGAAGCTTTGACTACGGTCCTACAAACACCGATCCGAACAAGGTAGAATACGACGACCGTTAGGGCTGTCACTACCCTAGGGCTACCACAACAATCCGCAGGATTGGGTGCAATTCTAGGTAATTGCAAGACTAAACACCATTTCTAATCTATTAATTACTACTCTAGCGTTATAAAGACTAGATCACTTGATGCAAGCGGAAATCCAAAAAATAACTTGAATGTAAATAAAAGTAATTAAAGAACTCAGGAATTATGAATTGAAGAACATAGAAAACGATGAAGAACGAACCAGTTGCTGCAAAAGTACAATGTTGAGGAAGATCCGACAGATCCGGCTCCTCCTCCTCCGCTCTCCTCTTCTCTCTCCCTATTTTCTAGATTACAACTAGAACTAACTAGAACTAGAACTTGACGAACTAGAACTAAAACTAGATGAACTAGAGGGATCCTCTCTACTTGGATGAAGAATTGAAACCCTAGCTTTGATTCTGTAGAAGAGGTATGATCTTTAGGGGCCAGGGGGCCTTGCTTATATAGTCTTTTCAGATGAATCTGGGCCGTCGGATCAAACCGACATTAATCGCACGGTTTTCCTTGATCCATTAGGTCGGTGGAGCATGATCCGCAAAGTTGATCGTGATTGGTGGAAAAAGGTGGGCGGGCGCCCTAAGGAGTAGGGCTGGCGCCCTGTCCCTGAGCCTTCTCGGCTTCCCGTTCGTTCCCGTGGCTTCTGGAGTCTTCTAGATGATAGAAAATTGCACGACACGTTAGTATCTCTATGTAAACCCGACATGTGGGCCTTTTCTCCATATTTCCTGATAACCCCCTACAGAAATAGACAAACACCAAAACTCGTGGAATTCTATCAGATAAAACCCTAAGTCTGGGTGTTAGTTGCATTTGGATCCTTTTCCATGATTAGTTGACGGTTAAATGTGAGCATTAAGGACCAAAAAGAAGCTCCCCAAGCTTAACCTTTGCTCGTCCCTAAGCAAAGATGGACTCAAGAGTTTCTACAGTGGTTTGATGCCTTAAAGATACACATGCGTTCAAACAAGATCTCATCTCTGGGTTAGAGTAAACTGTTAAGACTTAAAACTTACTCATTTTACCTTTCACCATGGGGCTTGCAACCGTCACTTGTGTCTTGAGCAGTTAAAAGATAGAACGGTCAAGTCAAGCGCCATGTCTCTTGTTCTTGATCAACTATAGCTCTGGAGTTTTTGCACATTTTCAAAATAAAACTTAGAGATTCCTTGTATGACCCTCTCCATTCTCTCTTTTGTGGTATTTCTAGATCCTTACCAAGGCAGTAATGGTGTATGCCTTCTCTCAAAGTATGTGGTATTTTTGGTATGAGGCATAGTGGCATTGCCTTCTCTCTCACCCTACTCTAATAAGGTTTTGATATCTGGAGCTCATAGGTGGGAGACAGCTAATACATACTTACAAGACATTTATTGCATAGTCAAACCATGGATCCAGAAGAACAAGTCAATAAGTCAAATCAAGATGTGCATGTGTGGCGAATGAATGGTGATAATGGAGAAAATAATGGTGAAAGTCTAATTCTATTTATGCTCTTTGAGGGGATACATACCTTTCTTGCTCTTTTGAAACTTTTTGAGGAGAATGAGATGCTCTATATTTTCTTTTTCTTTTCTCTCAGGTGGGTATCTTGTACCCCTAATTCTACTGTCGGATACTTGTCCATTTTTACCTCTCGTCTCCCTTTTTCCTTTCTTTTGAGGTTCCAGGCACTTGCCCCTTTTTATTTCCTCGTATCCTCTTTTTTTAGAGCACTCACCTCTTTAAATAATGTAGCAAGTGGTAGTAACTGAAATAACTTGAGCATTTATTTCACAGGGAAAACAGAAATAGGAGAATATTTTTGGCTATTCTCTCCTAGATTAGGAGTAGAATATTTTTTTGGGTGGTTCTAGAGATGGAAATGGGTGGATATATGTGGATGCGTACTTCTGGAGTAGAAGCAACATGTGTGCGTGAACGTGTAAGTGAATCTTGATATAACCACATGACAAGCTCCTAATGGTCTACACAGCTTGACCACACTCAATGCTCATAAGCAGTAAAAACTAAATGTATGGTTCATAGTCTAATAAGCATGTATATATGGCTGTGGTAGGATTTTAAACTCTCATCATATAGGAACTCATCATGCAACATTTTAAAGATTTTCAAAGATAAAATTCTCTAGAATTCTAGCATCTCTAGGAACAGATAAACGGTAGCTCAACCTTCCCATATCATATCTGTTAACGACTTAGACTTTAGATCAAGTACTCTTTCCACAAGTTCGGGTTTAGAGCAAATCTTAATTAATAACAGTCATGCCTAAACTTGAGGGAGATTTCAATTTTGAGAACTAGTCATAGCAGAGCAACTATTCATCATTTCCATGTGAGAGCTTATCATGAGGGTTCATAGCAAACTTTATTTATTTATTTATTTATTTAGCAAACTAAGCAAATATATATATATAAGCACAAAATCTTTATTTGGGTTTTATGATTATGTAACTATTTATTATTTGAGTAATGTATAAACGTGAGTAGAATACTTAGCTGGATAAATGGGGGTGCTCTCCCCATGCTGGATTTTGACATAATTCCTTCTGATGTAGCTAGCAGGTGGCGAAGGTGTATTAGAATGTCGACAACACCCTCACAGCGATTAGGATGTCCTCTGTGTGCTAGTCTTCTTTGATCCATGAATTCTGTGGAGCTCAAATAGACAACATAGCTTTGTGGAACTGGTAAAGTGTTAGCATAAAATCTCTTAGCCGTTATCATATTGAACTTCCTCTAATAAATATTACTCTCATTGGTAGGATCATAAATTTAATTTTTATATTTTCATTTTTATAGGACATGAATTTATTTATTTTATTTTTACGCCACCACAGTGAATGTACTTATGGGTTTTATGCCATGAGCATACTCACATGGGGCTTACTATTTTTAACATTTTTATTTTCTTTTCAAGATGATATGAACCTGATTAACTAAGCAAACTATTTTAAAATAATTGAAAGGAAAATGATAACTACAAAGTTTACCTCTTGGCAAGGCGTTCGGTGTTTTTAAGTCCTCCGAACGGGACTCTCCGTTTTCTCAGTCGTCCTGGGATTCGCTAGATGGCGTAGTCGGTGGTTTCGGCGGCGCATGCTCTTCATGTATAACTATCTTCTCTCTCCACACCTGACTCGGTGCTACGGTCTCCTCAGGATAGTTCTATTCAAGCTTTGTATCTTCAGACCTTACCACTTCTTCTTCGTAGTCTGCCCATCCATCCTTGATGATTTGCCTCTTTGGTTGCGGTTGCGTCGTCTTCTTCTTGTCCTGACCTGCTTAGAGTCTTCAAGAATATAGTTAAGGTGAGTAAAATAACGGTGTACCTTCTTAGAGGGGAAGTGCATGTGGACTTCTCTGGTTCCAATGTAGATGATTGCTTTAACAGTGCTGAGGAACGGTCTCCCAAGGATGATGGGTGGATCGTACTCATCTTCTCCCATGTTAATAACCTGAATATCTTTCGGAATGTCTGATCTGCCATCTGGAGTTAAATGTATGTTAGTTTTAGGGGCATGGTTCCGAATAGGAGCTGATAGGTGACTGCGGCCATTATGTTGACGCTCGACCCGGTGTCGCAAAGCGTCTTCTGGAAGTTCTAGCCATTATTGGAGCACTAGATGCTTGGCATACCTTGGTCATCCTTTTTGATCAGGAATAGTGACTTAAGTCGACGATCTTGACCTCCTTGAACTGCAGTGTCCATCTTAGCTGACTTGATCCACATTTGCTTGTTCCTGTTCCTCCTGTTGGTCCTCTTCCATGGTTCATGTCGGGATTGCTCTGAGATTTGTGTAGTCTTGTTCTTGAAGGAAAACGTCTCCTTCCTCCCCTTGATGTAGAAACTGATCTTGGCAGCACTAGCATAGATGACAGGTCTCGAGGTGTTTAGGAATGGCCTCCCTATGATGATGGGTGCCCTCTCATTAGTACCAGTCTCTATCACCACAAAGTCTGCTGGGGCGTACAAGGTACCAACTCGGACGCAGAGGTTCTTCAATATTCCCTTTGGGAAACTTAGCGTACGATCTGCAAGCTGCAAACACATGGTTGTTTGTAACAAAGGATGTGTAAAGAATTTTTCATAGAGTACCCTAGGCATAATCTTGACGCTGGAGCCAAAGTCGCAGAGTGTTTCTTGGAAGTTCACCATGCCGATGGAGATCGGGATGACGGTGCGTCCTGGATCGCCTCTCTTGACCGGCAGAAGGTCAGTAATTACTTTCACAACGGAGTTACTCCAGTAGTTACGTCCTCAAGCATCTCAGGGCAATGATTGCCTGAGTGTCCAGTATCTCCACTATGTTTGTGCTCGTAGATCTAGGTTCTTCACTTTGTGGAGTCTGGGAGTTGTAAATGTCCTTCATATTTTGCTCGAAGTTTACCTACTAATAGAGACATGGCAGAGATCAAGTGCATGGGCCCTATTGGTGGAAAACACCAACAGAACCAAAAGTGTATTTGTTCTTCTCTAACCTCAAGCATAGTGAGCAAGACAAAGTTGATGGATAATAAGATCATGAGTGTAGCATTTAAAACATTTGTCAGATCAAATCACTCAACCTAATGGAAAGATAATCTATCTATACTTATATTTTTTTATATATATATCTTCCAAAGATTGAGTGTGCAACATTTTAGCTCATAAGATTAGGAGTGTGGGATCACAAAGGTGGAAGGACTAAACATGTTGAATCGATTGGGTTGGTTAATCTAGAGTTGTAAATCATACATGTTTGTCTCTTCTATTCATGTGAATGCCAGAACCAAGAAGAAGCTTATAAAAAGAAATGATAGTCAAGTACCTTAAAATGTTACCTTACTTGAAGAGTGAAGGTAGAGTATCACCTTGTGGAAGCTTTCCTTTTTTTAGCGGTTGTGCATCGTGTTTGTGGCACCCTCCATGGATCATCTCTTGTGAGCTATGCCTTCCTTGTGTAAATTGTTAACCTTCATGTGTCTCTCTCTTTGTCTCCAATGTGGGTGTATCTCAGGACTTCCCAGGTCGATATTGAAAGTTTTCCTGCAGGGGTTAGTCCAACAAAATATCCCCTATCCACTATAGCATACTATCGGCTCAAAAATCAACCTAGACACCATGTCTAATTTGATTTAGGAGGGCATTTTAACCTAAGCACCATGCTTACTTTAAAATCCCTTGGAAGTAAGATCATCATTCCTAAACTAAGCACCATGCTTAATTAAGAGATAAATGAAACTAATCCAAACCTAGACATATACTAAAGCAAATAAAGGTAGCATGAGAGCATTTATAGAGTTCTACTCAAGTGGAGAAGTAGTGTGATTAGTATTTAACAAATTGAGCATGTCTCAAAGGTAGGGACAACCAACATAGAAACATGGCAAAGGATGTTTTTATGTAAAGTACTCCGCCAAGCTTGAATTTTGCAAAATTCAAGTTTGGATGAATTTAATTCAATGTTGTATGATGATTGGTTGGACATACCATGTGCTTGTCATTCATCCGATCTTCTTGCTCCAATCCTGGAAAGGTTAGTTACAAGAATACCCGAAGGAATTTTTTACAATTATCCTTATATGCTCAATACACAAGGTAATGTTGCAAATAATTAAAAGCTCATGTTACGGTCTGATCAGTGCTTATTTTAGGACACTAAGCTTGTCCTTGGGAAACCATCAATTTATGTCGGCGAAGTGGTTTCCCCTCCGATGCTGACCTATATCAAGATCAACTCAACGAGATCTGCAATATTTATTATAGACATATGTATCGAAAACCGCCCTTTTAAACTTTTATAAATAGAAAGGATGAGGGGGTTGGAGATCTCGAATATGGTGGTGTTGGAGAGACCAAAAGATTGGGAAGATGTTGCATATGAGCATGGAGTAAATGAAGTGGCTATGAAATAAATTCCATGCTCATTAATGCTTGGAGTGAAATCCATGTGGTGTGGTGAAAATGGTAAGGTGAGGGTGGTAAAAAGGGAAAAGAAAAAGGATACACGGACGACTACCGATGTAGCTTTAAACGGACAGCTACCGTTCCCCGGCAATGGCGCCAGAAAGGTTGTTGGGTATTTTAAACGCAAACAGAAAAATCCGCAAGCGCACGGATACCGATGTAGCTTTCACCTGGGAGTACTCCAGAGTATCGATTTTCCACAGAGAACGTGAGTGTACTAATTAAGATCCAAGATCGCCCAAGGATAACTATATAATTATTTTTGGTGGGAAGAGAGGAAGTTTCCTGAGAGTTCTCTAGTTGATCTAAGAATCAAGAATTACTTCAAGATTATCTATATCGGGACATCAGAGCACTAACCACAGAAAAAGATGAGAAGGGGGCTAGGAAGGTCTGACTACGGTCATACAAACACCGATCCAAACGAGGTGGAATACGTCGACCGTTAGGGCTGTCACTACCCTAAGGCTACCACAACAATCCGCAGGATTGGGTGCAATTCCAGATAATTGCAAGACTAAACACCACGTCTAATCTTTTAATTACTACTCTAGCATTATAAGGACTAGAGCACTTGATGCAAGCGGGAATCCAATAAATAACTTGAATGTAAATAAAAGTAATTAAAGAACTCAGGATTATGAATTGAAGAACCTGGAGAACGATGAAGAACGAACCAGTTGCTGCAAAAGTACAATGTTGAGGAAGATCCGACAGATCCGGCTCCTCCTCCTCTGCTCTCCTCTTCTCTCTCCCTATTTTCTAGATTACAACTAGAACTAACTAGAGGAACTAGAACTAGAACTAGATGAACTAGAACTAGATCTAGATGAACTAGAGGTAGAACTTGAAGAACTAGAGGGATCCTCTCTACTTGGATGAAGAATTGAAAGCCTAACTTTGATTCTGTAGAAGAGGTATGATCTCCAGGGGCCAGCTGTAACACCCCAGTGTTATGGTTGCATAAATCACATGCATAGCACAAGCATCATCCTCTACTCAAGCATGTCATGATCATCATCTACCTTGAGTCATACCATTCTATGCAAAAATGAGATTTAAATTGCTTAAATAGGCTCCCTATGCTTATGTTTGAGTGAACCATGCTTGTGTTTGGGTGCTATGCCTTGTTAAATAGTTTATTTATGTTTAACTTAACCTTGGGAACAATATTCATGTTGATCACTTCTCCAAAATAATCACTTAAGTCTTACTTAGGTAAGTAGGCCCTAGAAACCTCTTTTGCTTAGGCTTTTAAAAAAGTGTTTCATAAAATGTTTGCATGTCAAAACATTCTACAGCAAAGTTGTAGCAAATTTTATAAGGAACAAAAGTTGTTTTATGGCCATCTCATGAAAATGACCACAAATAGCTCAAAATTGACCCACAAGGCAGATTTGGGGCTGTTTCCAACACTAGGAAATTTTCTAAGTCCTGGAACGAAACCAGTTTGCTCGATCAGTTTTGAAAACTCCATATCTCTCAATCCAGGCCGATCTGGCTCTTGCTCTAGTTGACATTGTTGTAGAACTCAGTTGGTGCTCCAACTTTGTCAACTACACCATCTCCTAACTCGCTCTGGTTTCGAAGTTATTCATCACTGAAGTCGCTCTGTTACACACTGATCGCGTCGCTTGATTCAGAGAGGAGCTCATCGTCGGGAACGTCCAGAGCGCCACCTGTCCGCCAGATGGCGCCCGTACACCGGCGTTGGCCCCGCTTGTCAGGTCGACGGCATTGGCATGGACGCCACGGCGCCCCGCACTCACTCAGCGCCCGTCCATTCTTCTCCTTCCTCTCTCTCGCGCTCGCTCTGGTGGAAACGTCGTCGCCATTGCCGCCGAGAGCTTCGCCAGCTCTTCGCGCCCTCACCTCTGCGTCTCGCTTCGCCTCCGAGCGCCTCCAAGTCCGCCTCGAGCTCCTCCATCTTCTCCACCCATCAGTTGGACGAGATCTCCCCGAGGTGAGCGGCATTTCGTAAGTTCTCCGTCGTCGGGTTCGCGGCCGTCGCGACACCGATTCCGGCGAACCTCGCCGCTGCTCCACCCTTGCTTCCTTTCTTCTCTTTGCGTAGCGTTAGGGTCTGCTTAGGTCTTGGCGTCGGTCCACACCACGCCATTTCGGCTAAAACCTCACCGTCGCGCGGGAACACGGCCGCCGCACCGCCGTGCTCACCGCCGACGAGCACCTCGCACGTGAGCAGGCTCACCGGAGCCGTTAGGGTTAGGCATTTCTACCTAGAAAGCTCTGCACTGACTCACTGATGCTTAAGCCGCCCTTCCCCGACGCTCTACCGGTCGGAGATGGCCGGCGTAAGCCGGGGTAGGTCCGCCGTGCCGCCATGACCAACGGCGACCCCTCTCCGTAGCCGAAACCCTAGCACCACCTACCTCCATCGATGCGGAATCCATCCAGGAGCTCGTTGGTGCCCTTGGATCCGCCGGAGAAGCTCACCGTCGGCGAGCATTTGCCGACGAAGGAGTCCTCTGTTCTCGGTGTCACTGACGCGCGGGTCCCGTCTGCCAGTGACTCAACGGTCTCCTCCTTCCTTTTATTCAAATCTGGATTTTTGGCTTTCTAGCAAAAATCATATTTCCTGTTTCTGAGATCCAAAAATTGTGAAACCAATTTTGTGGTATTCTTTGAGATGGCTAGTTTTTAACAAAAATATAAAATGAACCATGTTTTCTGGGAAAATATTTAATAAAGATTTAATCTTGTTATTCATGAGTAAATTCATATCTCTTGTTATACTGCTTAGTTTGCCATGAAAATTTTATCGTAGTCTCTGTGTGGTACTAGAGTGCTTTGAGAAATATTTCATGATTTTTGGAGTACTGCAGCTTTGTTATGTAATTTATGTTTGAGATTTGGCTTGTTTCTTTAATTAAATCATATAAAATAATTGGTGTTTATGCTGGTGCTCTACTTTGGTAGTAAACTTGTTTATGGTATTCATAATATGTAAATAATCTGAAATCTGTTGTTTGACACAATATAAGTCATGATTCCCAATTTATGAAATAAATACCCTGTTACATGTTAAATGCATATCTTTAATTTGGTCTGTACAATTGTTCTGAAATTTTTATTATGATGCTTTGATGCTTTACTTGTGCCTCTGTAATTTTTGTAGATTTTTCTGAGCACTTTTGCTAGTATCTTGTAATTATGCTCCTCTCTAGAATTAAATTAATAAATGCCTTGTTAATAAACATTTGGAGGTTATCCTGTGGTGTTCTGGTAACCTTATGATATGCTTGTACTTATAAGTTATGTGGTTGCACTGTTTATGCTTTGGCTATATCATTAAATAATTAATTGGTGGGTTAAAAGCTGTTCTGGACAGCAAGGGAGTAATTTAACTTTTGCTTAATGATAACTTGGTTTTCTGGGAAACTTGTCTGAATCAAAGTTGTTGTAAACTTATTGAGCTAGCTGTGGTTTAAATTTGGGATCATTTGGTCCAGTAGTTTTGAAGTTATGATCTTTCCAAGTTAGGTTCCAGAAATAGGTGTTCTCTGTTTTTCTGGGACAGAACCTGGAACTTTGTTTAAATGACTTGTTTAATGTATGAATCTTGCTGTGATGTTTAAAGTTGATTTGTAGACAATTTTCATAAGCTTCCCAAAATGTCCTCACTCATGTTTGTTAGATCTGCCTAGCACTAGTTATGATCTGTTTACTGAGCTAATTCTGTTATATGTTGCTTGCTGTTATAGGTTATCATGATGATGTTTTGGGCTTAGTTAACTTACTACCTCGTGTGAACTTGTTATAACTGTGTTACTCCGTAAATGAGTGTCCAGTGAGTCCATTATGTTATCAAGCATTCATCTTTTAGCATGTACACCTTCTTATTCATCGAACATGCAATAGGTGCATCGGACGTGGCAGCCTCCTTCGAACTGCAGGTGAACCCCGACGGTCTGGAGGGCAACCCGGAGGTGGAGGTCCAGCAAGTCGGACTCGAGGAGCCCGAAGAAGAAGTTGAGTGCCCGAGTCACGAGCCAGCCTCGTTCGTGAAAGGCAAGCCCCGGAGCATTCTAAGCCTCCCTTTACTTTCGAAAGTTTACTTAATATGTTATATCTATTGCTGCATTAAGTATAGGAGTTGTGATGGAACCCTTGCTGCATTTACTCTAATCCTTGTCCAGATCACTCACCACACCTTGGTTATAGAGTTAGGACCGAGTAGTAGCTTAGCCATGCTTAAATCGGTAGAAGTCGGGTGATTTCGTGTCACCTGCGCGATATAGGGTTGTGTCGGATCACGATGGTCTATATGTGCTATCGTGGATGGAACCTGATTAAATTGAGTTAAGCCGAGCGAAGTTTTGCAAGGTTGTAGTAACTCCGTCTGTGGCAGCTAAGGACCGACCGTTGTACGTCCTCTTGTCATGTTGAACGCATGCCTAAAACTTAGTTGGCCGGATAACTCGTTCCGACCGCGAAGCCGAGTAATATGACTCAGGCCAGAAGGTCGATAAGTATAAAGTGCGCACTACCGGAGGAAGTGCGGTGTGCGGGGGACCATTGGCGTAAGTCCAAAGGTAGGTGAGTTAAAATTCCAGACCTCCCTGGCAGAGTGTTAGCCCTGGGAGTGCAGCGCTTATCGGAACCGCGATTCCAGAGTTGTATCAAAGGTGACCCGTAGGCTCTCCGGCAGGGGAAGCTTGGGTGAGTGATAGGATTACCCCTCCAGCTGGATAGAAATTCGATTCGAATCGCCGTCTCTCCCGGTTAGTGAGAACTTGATAGAGCAGTGGCAAACATAGCATTCACTAAAGAACTTTGGTTCATGATAATGATGATAGCCAGGAAAAGTACATGATGAAGTGGATATGGTTATTATTGTTTGTAATAATCAAGTGGAGTGCTTTAGTACAGGTGCAAATCTAGTAGTAGGCTGATCATGAATAAATATGATGCTCTCACAATAATGTAGTTATGCAAGCTTTTGGAAAATATGAGTCAACCAGCTCCATTTGATGTTAGCCTTGCATGATCCTTGGTGTCTTTTATGTTTTACTAGACGGGTAAGTCTAGCTGAGTACAATCACGTACTCAGGGTTTATTCCCACCTGTTGCAGATGACATCTTTTATGACGGCTTCTGTAAGACCTGTCTCCATCCCGCTGGGGATGAGGACTAACCGTTGGGCCCGGTTCTCTAACAACCTCATACCTGTTGCTTTTGGAAGGATGATATAGACTCTGGCAGTAAGTCGAACTTATGAACTGAACTTTGGAAAGTGTGTGTGTAACTATTTTGCTTCCGCTACTACGAACAAGTGTTGTAATAACTTAATACTCCGATGTGGTGCCGCTTCGACGGCAATGAATGACTATGTAACATTCACTGTGTTGTGCTGAATTATTACGATCTTGGTTTGTTGCAAGTTGGTTTGAAGTCCTTCGTGATTTCAATTGACTACCGGGATTATATGGGCTCAAGTTTGGAAACTTGATTGCTTGTCGATCGTTTCTACACTTGAACTCTTATAATTTGGTCGGTTCTATGACACTAGGGGGTCTGGTTTTATAGTCCCTTCAAATGAATCTGGGTCGTTGGATCAAACCAACATTGATTGAACGGTTATCCTTGATCCTTTAGGTCGGTGGAGCACGATCCAAGAGTTTGGACGTGATTGGGCAGAACTCCAGGGCGGGCGCCCTCAGGACTTGGGTGGGCGCCCTGTCCCTGAGCCCTCTCGGCCTCTGCTTCGGTTCCGTGGCTTCTGGAGTCTTCTAGATGATAGAAAATTGAGCAGCACGTTAATATCTCTATGTAAACCCGACGTGTGGGCCTTTCCTCCATATTTCCTGATAACCCCCTGCATAAATAGACAAACACCAAAACTCATGGAATTCTGTCAGATAAAACCCTAAGTCTAGGTGTTGGTTGCATTTGGATCCTTTTCTATGATTAATTGTTGGTTAAATGTGAGCATTAAGGACTGTCAACAAGCTCCCCCAAGCTTAACCTTTGCTCGTCCCTGAGCAAAGATAAACTCAAAAGTTTCTGGAGTGGTTTCATGCCTTAAAGATATACATGCATTCCAAACAAGATCTCATCTCTGGGTTAGGGTAAACTGTTAAGATTTAAACTTACTCATATTACCTTCCACCATGGGGCTTGTAACCGTCACTTGTGTCTTGAGCAGTTAAAAGATAGAATGGTCTAGTCAAGCACCATGTCTCTAGTTCTTCGATAAACTATAGCTCTAGAGTTTTTGCAGATTTTCAAATAAAACTTAGAGATTCCATGTATGACTCTCTCTCTAGTCTCTCTTTTGTGGTATTTCTGGATCCTTACCAAGGCAGTAATGGTGTATGCCTTCTCTCAAAGTATGTGGTATTTTTGGTATGAGGCATAGTGGCATTGTCTTCTCTCTCACCCTACTCTAATAAGGTTTTGATATCTGGAGCTCATAGGTGGGAGACAGCTAATACATACTTACAAGACATTTATTGCATAGTCAAACCATGGATCCAGAAGATGTGCATGTGTGGCGAATGAATGGTGAATGGTGATGATGGTGATAACAATGGTGAAAGTCTAATTCTACTTGTGCTCTTTTGAGGGGATACATACCTTTCTTGCTCTTTTGAAACTTTTTGAGGAGAATGAGATGCTCTGTATTTTATTTTTCTTTTCTCTGAGGTGGGTATCTTGTACACCTAATTCTACTGTCGGACACTTGTCCATTTTTACCTCTCGTATCACTTTTTCTTTCTTTCGAGGTTCCGGGCACTTGCCCCTTTTTATTTCCTCGTATCTCTCTTTTTTTTCTCTTTTTTTAAAGCACTCATCTCCTGAAATAATATAGCAAGTGGTAGTAACCAAGATAACTCGAGCATTTATTTCATAGGGGAAAACAGAAATGTTTTTGGCTATTCTCTCCCGGATTAGGAGTAGAATATTTTTGGGTGGTTCTGGAGATGGAAATGGGTGGATATATGTGGATGCGTACTTCCGGAGTAGAAGCAGCATGTGTGAGTGAACGTGCAAGTGAATCTTGATTTAACCACATGACAAGCTCCTAAGGGTCTACACAGCTTGACCACACTCAATGCTCATAAGTAGTAAAAAGAATAAATGTGTGGCTCAAAGTCTAGCAAGCATGTATATATGGCTGTGGTAGGAATTTAAACTCTCATCATACAGGAACTCATCATGCAACATTTTAAAGATTTTCAAAGATAAATTTCTCCAGAATTCTAGCATCTCTAGGAATAGATAAACAGCAGCTCAACCTTCCCATATCATATCTGTTAACGACTTAGACTTTAGATCAAGTACTCTCCCCACAAGTTCAGGTTTAGAGCAAATCTTAATTCATAACAGTGATGCCTAAACTTGAGAGAGATTTCAATTTTGAGAACTAGTCATGGCAGAGCAACTATTCATCATTTCCATGTGAGAGCTTATCATGAGGGTTCATAGCAAACTTTATTTATTTATTTATTTAGCAAACTAAGCAAAGACATATATAAGCACAAAATCTTTATTTTGGTTTTTATGATTATGCATCTTTTTATTATTTGAGTAAAATATAAACATGAGTAGAACACTTAGCTGGATAAATGGGGGTGGTCTCCCCTAAGCTGGATTTTGACGTAATTTCTTGTGATGTAGCTAGCAGGTGGCGAAGGTGTATTTGAATGTCAGCAGCACCTTGACAGCGATTAGGATGTCCTCCGTCTGCTAGTCTTCTTTGATCCTTGAATTCTGTGGAGCTCAAATAGACAACAATGCTTTGTGGAACTAGCTAAGTGTTAGCATAAATATCTAGCCTTTATCATGTTGAGCCTCCTCAATAAATGTTAGTCTTTTTAGTAGGATCATAAATCTTTTTATAGGACAGGAATATATTTATTTTATTTTTACACCACCACAGTGAATGTACTTATGAGTTTTATGCCATGAGCATACTAACATGGGGCTTACTATTTTTTAACATTTTTATTTTCTTTTCAAGATGATATGAACCTGATTAACTAAGCAAACTATTTTAAAATAATTAAAAGGAAAAGGATAACTACCAAGTTTACCTCTTGGCAAGGCATTCGGTGTTTTTAAGTCCTCCGAACGGGACTCTCCGTTTTCTTAGTCGTCCTGGGATTCGCTGGATGGCGTAGTCGGTGGTTCCGGCGGTGCCTCCCCTTCATGTATAACTATCTTCTCTCTCCACACCTGACTCGGTGCTACGATCTCCTCAGGACATTTCTGTTCAAGTTGTATGTCTTTAGACTGTACTACTTCCCCTTCGTAGTCTACCCATCCGTCCTTGATGATTTGTCTTCTCTGGTTGCGGTTGTGTCGTCTTCTTCTTGTCCTAACCTGCTTAGAGTCCTCAACTATATAGTTAGGGTCAGTAAAATAGCGGCGTACCTTCTCAGAGAGGAAGTGCATGTGGACTTCTCCAGTTCCAATGTTGATGATTGCTTTAACGGTGCTAAGGAACGGTCTCCTAAGGATGATGGGTGGATCGTACTCGTCTTCTCCTTCAACCTTTCGGAATGTCTGATCTGCCATCTGGAGCCGGTGTCGCAAAGCGTCTTCTGGAAGTTGTATCCATTAATGGAGCACTGGATGCTTGGCATGCCTATGTTGTCCTTTTTGGTCAGAAATGGTGACTTAAGTTGATGATCTTGACCTCCTTGAACTGCAGTGACCATCTTAGCTGACTCGGTCCACACTTGCTTGTTCCTATTCCTCCTGTTGGTCCTCTTCCTTGGTTCATGTCGGGAATGCTCTGAGATTTGTGTAGTCTTGTTCTTGAAGAAAAACGTCTCCTTCCTCCCCTTGATGTAGAAACTGATCTTGGCAGCACTAGCGTAGATGACAGCTCCTGAGGTGTTCAGGAATGGCCTCCCTTGGATGATGGATGCCCTCACATCAGTATCAGTCTCTATCACCATGAAGTCTGCTGGAGCGTATAAGGTACCAACTCCGACATAGAGGTTCTTCAATATTCCCTTTGGGAAACTTAGTGTCTGATCTGCAAGCCTGGGCATAATGTTGACGCTGGAGCCAAAGTCGCAGAGTGCTTCTGGGAAGTCCACCATGCCGATGGAGATCGGGATGACGGGGCGTCCTGGATTGCCTCTCTTGATCGGCAGAAGGTTAGTAATTACTTCCACAACAGGGTTACTCCAGAAGTTACGTCCTTAAGCATCTCAGGGCAGTGATTGCCTAAGTGTCGAGTATCTCCAGTGTTTTTGTGCTCGTAGATCTAGGTTCTTCACTTGGTGGAGTCTAGGAGTTGTAAAAGTCCTTCATATTTTGCTCAAAGTGTACTGTTGACGGTCCTTAAGTATCAAATTTAATTATCAAATAAACAAAGAAAAGGATCCAAATGAAATCAATATCTAGACTTAGGGTTTTATTTGACAGAATTCCACGAGTTTAGGTGTTTGTCTATTTCTGCAAGGGGTTATCAGGAAATACGGAAGAAAGTCCCACACGTCGGGATTACATAGAGATATTAACGTGTCGCGCAATTATCTTACATCTAGAAGACTCCAGAAGCCATGAGACCGAAGCGGAGGCGAAACGGGACCAGAGGCAGGGCGCCCGCCCTCCTGCCCTGGGCACCCGCCCCCACCCTGAGTCCAATCAGGACTCTGCTTCGTGGGAGATCTCCACCGACCTAAAGGATGAATCTAAACCATACCATCTATGTCGGTTTGATACAACGGCCCATATTCACTTGAAGGGACTATAAAACCGGACCCCCTGGCCCCTGGAGGAGAGAGCCTCTCAACCCTAATTCATTGTTCCTCAAGGGAGAAGAAGCCTCTGATCAAGATTAGAGCCACCACATCAATTAGATATCTAGATAAGCATAGCTACATAGGATTAGAACTAGAAGGAGTCAATCTTCGATTGGTTTCCGGATCTGTCAGGAGGATTCTTGGTAATTCTCTAATTGTGCTTCTAACTGCTTTCTAATTATCTTTGTTCTTCAATATTATGAATATGACTTTGTTCTACTTCAATATATTGCTTATGACTTTGCTCTACTTGCTTATATTCAAGATTATATTGTTCTTAGTTTATCATAGTTATGTACTTGGCTTAGTTAGATTGCATCTATATACATGCTTAGGATCGTATAGCGTTTATCCATCGGATCCATGGGTAAATGATAGATATTGTGTATGCGTGGTGCTTATACCGTATTTATCTGCGATTGTACCCAATATGCCAGATCGTGGGGTGGTTCGTGATAGTGACAGCTTCATTGATTCTTATATAGTCCCCCTCTTGTGTATTGGGCGGGCAGAGCAATATTATTAGAGAGGAGTGATTGCTATATTTCTCATTTACCTTGCTAATATCACTATGCATGGGCATAGTCTTGTCTCGCAATGATTGCTAAGTATGCTTGCACGAACTATGATATGCTAGACTATATAGTTGAGAATAACTTAGGGAATATTCTTGTAGTTCGTTCTAATACCATGCTAATGACTTTCTAGAGTATCTAATTGAGGTGCTTATCATATTTATATGTGGCTAGATCAGATTAATTATCTTTGTCACAATTCATTATCTCATATATCTTTTATGTGACACTTATCCCTGTATGAAGAGTTAGATATAATGTTCTCAATTATACATGCAATGATAGATGCTCAATCTCATATTCTATTCTGTAATCAATAGTGATGATTGCTAATCCCTTCCCAGTGGTAAAAATATAAATAACGATACCTGGAATACTTCCCGGTTAAAATGCTACATCGGTATTAATCTGTGCGCTTGCAGATCCCATTCATTATTTATTTAGAAGAGCAATTGCATATTTCAATACCGCGTCTCTTATATCATGCTGGGGATGACAACTTGGCTTAAGTGGTGTAAGGGATAGGTTTGGCATTTTTGGCACCGTTACTAGATTTAGAGAACTTAGTCTACTTTTGGTAATGATGTTAAGAATACCCAACAAGCATTTTTTGGCGCCGTTGTCGGGGAAGGTTGATTACTAATCAGGAATGGAATAAAGGATTTTGAGTTATCATTCACATCACTAATATGATTGAGCTTATTAATTCTCTCATATAGTTTTACCCCGATATTTTTCTATTTTATCTTATGCAGGGGAATGTATGAATAGAAGACATCTTCCAGGAAATTTTGTTGACAATCCCGAAGCATTATTCAAGAAGACGAGAGCCAGGCTCAAGAAGAGATCATCAACACTTCAGCAAGAAGCTTCATCCAATCAAGAAGATCCCCGGAACTTGTCTTCAGAGTTCGAAGCCATGGCGAACAAATCAATCCGCGAGTTCTCAGCTCCCACTACGGACAACATCCGCACTGGACCTGCTGCAGAGATCGATGGCAACTTTGAGCTCAAGTCTAGACTTATCAACATGGTGCAATCCAACCAGTTCTGTGGGAAGGCACACGAAGATGCTAGTGCTCATTTACAACACTTCCTGGAGATTTGCAACACATTCACCATATCAGGAGTTTCCAGAGATGCTATACTACTTCGCCTCTTCCCATTCTCACTGTTAGGAAGAGCGAAGCAGTGGTTCTACGCTACAAAGGAGAAGAATACTACGTGGGCACTCTGCTCAACAAACTTCCTGGCAAAGTTCTTTCCCATGGGCAAGACCAATGCTCTCCGTGGGAAAATTACAAGTTTTCAGCAACAAAATGATGAATCTGTTCCAGAAGCATGGGAGCGCTTTCAAGACTACATCCTAGAATGTCCCCATCATAGAATGGAGAGTTGGCTATTGATGCAGACGTTTTATCATGGGCTCGGCAACAGTTCCCGAGAGACCATGGATGCTGCAGCTGGAGGAGCATTCTTATCACTTACTATACCACAAGCCACAGCTCTTGTGGAGAAGATGGCGTCCAACCAAAGCTGGAATGAAGAGAGGACCCAGACACGCAAGAGAGGTGGAGGTATGCATCAGCTAAAGGAGGTAGACATGATGTCTGCAAAGCTAGACCTGCTCATGAAGAAGCTCGACGATAGAGCTGGAGACAAGAAAGAAGTTATGCACATCTACGACTCCCACATGACTTGTGAGGAGTGTGGAGACACTGGACACTCAGGCAACCACTGCCCTGAGATACTTGAGGATGTGAACTACATCAACAACAACAACAACAACTACTGCAACCGTCCTCAACAAAATCAAGGTTGGAATCAACAGAGGCCTAACTACTCAGGTAATTATCAAGGTAACAATTCTTACAACAATAATAATAATTTTCCACCTTTGAGAGAGTTAGTGTCTAATCAAGGAAAGCTAATGGATAACCTATCTAAGAAATTGGCATCTAATGATAAAATGCTAGAAAATATAAATAATAGAATGGATAATTTCTCTACTGCCATCAAGAATCAAATTAGCTTTAATAAAATGATTGAATCCCAGTTAAATCAAATAGCTGCTGCTGTTCCTACTACTAACCCCGGTATACCATCACAACCGGAAGGATTAGAATCTGCAAATCTTGTAGACATGTTTGATGCAGGTAATTGGAGTAACCCCGTCACTGAATTCTCTACTGACCTTCTGCCGGTCAAGAGAGGCGATCCAGGACGCCCCGTCATCCCGATCTCCATCGGAATGGTGGACGTTCCAGAAGCACTCTGCGACTTTGTCTCTAGCGTCAACATTATACCTAGGGTACTCTATGAAAAATTCTTTACATATCCTTTATTAGAAACAACCATGTGTTTGCAGTTTGTAGATCAGATAATAACTTTTCCAAAAGGAATCGTGAAGAACCTTTGCGTCCGAGTTGGTACCTTGTATGCCCCAGCAGACTTCGTAGTGGTAGAGACCGGAAATGATGAGAGAGCACCTATCATCCTAGGGAGGCCATTCTTAAACACCACGGGAGCAATCATCTACGCTAGTGCTGCCAAGATCAGTTTCTACGTCAAAGGGAAGAAGGAGACATTTTTCTTCAAGAACAAGAC
This sequence comes from Sorghum bicolor, assembly GCF_000003195.3. Taxonomy (NCBI): domain Eukaryota; kingdom Viridiplantae; phylum Streptophyta; class Magnoliopsida; order Poales; family Poaceae; genus Sorghum; species Sorghum bicolor. The sequence goes on from NC_012875.2 coordinate 35,172,501, forward strand.
TACACAAATTCCAGATCAATCCAGACGTGAGTCAAGGAAGAGGACCAACAGGAGGAACAGGAACAAGCAAGTGTGGACCGAGTCAGCTAAGATGGTCACTGTAGTTCATGGAGGCCAAGATCACCAACTTAAGTCACCGCTTTTGACCAAGAAGGACGACCCAGGAATGCCAAGCATTTACTGCTCAATAAATAGATACAACTTCTACAAGACGACTTGTGACACCGGATCGGGCGTCAACATAATGGCCGCAGTCTGTTCGGAACCATGCCCCTAAGACCAACATACATTCAGCTCCAGATGGCAGATCAGACATTTCGAGAAGTTAAAGGAATAGTATCCGATGTCCCAATCAAAATCGACGATCACTTTGTCTACACAGACTTTCAAGTTATTCACATGGGAGAAGACGAATACGATCCACCCATCATCCTTGGAAGACCGTTCCTCAGCACCGTTAAAGCAATTATCTACATTGGAACTGGAGAAGTCCATATGCACTTCCCCTCAGAGAATGTATGTCGTTATTTTACTGACCCTAACTATATCGTTGAAGAATCTAAGCAGGTAAGAAAACGACGCAACCGTAACCAGAGGAGGCAGATCATCAGGGACGGATGGGCAGACTATGAAGGAGAAGTTGTAAGGTCAGAAGACGTAGAGTTTAAACAGAATTATCCAGAGGAGATCGAAGCACCAAGTCAGGTGTGGAAAATGAAGATAACTATACATGAAGAGGAGGCGCCGCCGGAAGTACCGACTACGCCACCCAACGAACCTCAGGACAATTAAGAAAATAGAGAGTCCCGTTCGGAGGACTTAAAAACACTGAACGCCTTGCCAAGAGGTAAACTTGGTAGTTATCCTTTCCGTTTCAATTATTTTAAATAGTTTACTTAGTTAATCATATTCATACTATCCTAAAAAGAAAATAAAAATGTGAAAAACAGTAAGCCCCATGTGAGTAGACGAGTGACATAAAACCCATAAGTACATTCACTGTGGTGGCATAAAAATAAAATAAATATTTCTTTTCTGCTTTATAAAATAAAAATATAAAAACAGGGAGTAATATTTATTAAGGAGTCTCAACATGATAAAGGCTAGATATTTATGCTAACACTTAATCAGTTCCACAAGCTTTGTTGTCTATTTGAGCTCCACAGAATTTAAGAATCAAGAAGACTGGCAGACGGAGGACATTCTAATCGCTGTCAGAATGCTGCTGACTTTCAAATACACCTCTGCCACCTGCTAGCTACATCAAGAGAAATTACGTCAAAATTCAGCTTGGAGGAGAGCACCCCCATTTATCTCGATAAGTATTTCTATCTATCTTTATACTTATATTATTTTAGAATATAAATATACATAACTATGAAAAACTAAATAAAGATTTTATGCTTATATATATATATATATATGTCTTTTGCTTAGTGTGTTTAATAAATAAATAAAGTGGCTATGCTAATCTGTAACTAAATAAAACTTAAGCATGGATATGATGAATAGTTGCTCTGCCTAATTTGAACATTTTAAGTTCTCTCTCAAGTTTAGACATAACTGTTATAATTTAAAGCTTGCTCTAAACCTAAACTTTTGTGATGAAAACTTGATCTGAAGTCTAAGTTGTTAACGGATACGATATGGGAAGGTTGAGCTGCTGTTTATCTGTTTCTAGAGATGCTAGAATTCTAGAGAATTTTATCTTTGAAAATCTTTAAAATGTTGCATGATGAGTTCCTGTATGATGAGAGTTTTAAATTCCTACCACAGCCATATATACATGCTTGCTAGACTTTGAGCCACACATTTACTATTTACTGCTTATGAGCATTGAGTGTGGTCAAGCTGTGTAGACCCTTAGGAGCTTGTCATGTGGTTAAATCAAGATTCACTTGCACGTTCACTCACATATGCTGCTTCTACTCCGGAAGTACCATTTACATATATCCACCCATTCCATCTCCAGAATCACTTAAAAATATTCTACTCCTAATCCGGGAGAGAATAAACAAAAATATTCCTGTTTTTTCCTTGTGAAATAAATGCTCCAGTTATCTTGTTACTACCACTTGCTATATTATCTCAAGAGATGAGTGCTCTAAAAAAATACGAGGAAATAAAAAGGAGCAAGTGCTCGGAACCTCGAAAGAAAAGAAAAAGTAAAATGAGAGGTAAAAATGGACAAGTGTCCGACAGTAGAATTAGGGGTACAAGATACCCACCTGAGAGAAAAGAAAAAAAGAAGAGCATCTCATTCTCCTCACTATTCAAAAAGCAAGGAAGGTATGTATCCCCTCAAAGAGCAAAAGTAGAATTAGACTTCCACCACCATTGTTTCCATCCGTGTTATCACCATCATCACCATACACCATTCATTAGCCACACATGCACATCTTGATTTGGCTTATTGATTTGTTTCTTTGGATCCATGGTTTGACTATGCAATAAATGTCTTGTAAGTATGTATATTTTATCTCCCACCTATGAGCTCCAGATATTAAAGCCTTATTAGAGTAGGGTGAGAGAGAAGACAATGTCACTATGCTTTATACCACAAATACCAAATATCTTGAGAGAAGGCATATACCATCGCTGCCTTGGTAAGGATCCAGAAATACCACAAAAGAGAGATATGAGAGAGTCATACAAGGAATCTCTGAGTTTTATTTAAAAATCTACAAAAACACCAGAGCTATAGCTGATCAAAGATAAGAGACATGGCACTTGACTAGACTGTTCTATCTTTTAACTACTCAATATAGAAGTGACGGTTACAAGTCCCATGGTGAAGGTAAAGTAAGTAAGTTTTAAGTCTTGACAGTTTACTCTAACTCAGAGATAAGATCTTATTTAAAAAGCATGTGTACCGACAATTTTTAAGATATTGCAACAACTTATGATCCATAGCTGAGTCTATCCTTGCTCAGGGACGAGCAAGAGGTAAGCTTGGGGGAGTTTGTTGATGGTCCTTAAGTATCAAATTTAATTATCAAATAAACAAAGAAAAGGATCCAAATGAAATCAACATCTAGACTTAGGGTTTTATCTGACAGAATTCCACGAGTTTTGGTGTTTGTCTATTTCTGCAGGGGGTTATCAGGAAATACGGAAGAAAGGCCCACACGTCGGGATTACATAGAGATATTAACGTGCCGCGCAATTATCTTACATCTAGAAGACTCCAGAAGCCACGAAACCGAAGCGGAGGCGAAACGGGGTAAAAATATAAATAATGATACCTGGAATACTTCCCGGTTAAAATGCTGCATCGGTATTAATCTGTGCGCTTGCAGATCCCATTCATTATTTATTTAGAAGAGCAATTGCATATTTCAATACCGCGTCTCTTATATCATGCTGGGGATGACAACTTGGCTTAAGTGGTGTAAGGGATAGGTTTGGCATTTTTGGCACCGTTACTAGATTTAGAGAACTTAGTCTACTTCTGGTAATGATGTTAAGAATACCCAACATGTACCTGCTCATAGAGACAGGGCAGAGATCAAGTGCATGGGCCCTGTTGGTGGAAAACACCAACAGAACCACAAGTGTATTTGTTCTTCTCTAACCTTAAGCATAGTGAGCAAGACAAAGTTGATGGATAATAAGATCATGAGTGTAGCATTTAAAACATTTGTCAGATCAGATCACTCAACCTTATGGAAAGATAATCTATCTAAGTAAATGTTTTTTTTCTTTACATGACTATCATTTTCTAAAGATTGAGTGTGCAACACTTTAGTTCATATGATTAGGAGTGTGGGATCACAAAGGTGGAAGGACTAAACATATTGAATTGACTGGGTTGGTTAATCTAGAGTTCTAAATCATACATGTTTGTCTCTTTTACTCATGTGAACGCCAGAACCAAGGAGAAGCTTATAAAAATGATAGTCAAGTACCTTAAGATGTTACCTTATTTGAAGAGTGATGGTACAGTATCACCTTGTGGAAGCTTTCCTTTCTTAGCGGTTGTGAATCGTGTTTGTGGCACCCTCCATGGATCATCTCTTGTGAGCTATGCCTTCCTTGTGTAAATTGTTAACCTTTATGTGTCTCTCTCTTTGTCTCCAATGTGAGTTTATCTCAGGACTTCCCAGGTCGATATTGAAGGTTTTCTTGGAGGGGTTAGTCCAACAAAATATCCAATATCTACTATATCATACTATCGGCTCAAAGATCAACCTAGACACCATGTCTAATTTGATTTAGGAGGGCATTTTAACCTAAGCATCATGCTTAATTTAAAATCCTTTGGAAATAAGATCATCATTCCTAAACTAATCACCATGCTTAATTAAGAGATAAATGAAACTACTCCAAACCTAGACATATACTAAAGCAAATAAAGGTAGCATGGGAGCATTTATAGAGATCTACTCAAGTGGAGATGAAGTAGTGTGATTAGTATTTAACAAATTGAGCATGTTTCATAGGTAGGGACACCCAACACAGCAACATGGCAAAGGATGATTTTATTTAAAGTACTCCCCCAAGCTTGAATTTTGCAAAATTCAAGTTTGGATGAATTTAATTCAATGTTGTATGATGATTGGTTGGACATACCTTGTGCTTGTCATTCATCTGATCTTATTGCTCCAATCCCGGAAAGGTTAGTGACAAGAATACCCGAAGGAATAATTTTACAATTATCCTTATATGCTCAATAGACAAGGTAATGTTGTAAATAATTAAAAGCTCATGTTATGATCTGATCAGTGCTTATTTTAGGACACTAAGCTTGTCCTTGGGAAACCATCAATTTATGTCAGTGAAGTGGTTTCCCCTCCAACGCTGACTTATATCAAGATCAACTCAACGAGATCTGCAAAATTTATTATAGACATATGCATCGACAACCGCCCTTTTAAAGTTTTTATAAATAGAAAGGAAGATGGGGTTGGAGATCTCAAATGTGGTGATGTTGGAGAGACCAATGGATTGTGAAGATGTTGCATATGAGCATGGAGCAAATGAAGTGGCTATGAAATAAATACCATGCTCATTAATGCTTGGAGTGAAATCCATGTGGTATGGTGAAAATGGTAAGGTGAGTGTGGTAAAAAAGGAAAAGAAAAAGGATACACGGACGACTTGGTTCGAAACCAGTACAGCTATCGTTCCCCGGCAACGGCGCCAGAAAGCTTGTTGGGTATTTTAAACGCAAATAGAAAAATCCGCAACTGCACAGATACCGATGTAGCTTTCACCCGGGAGTATTCCAGAGTATTGATTTTCCACAGAGAACGTGAGTGTACTAATTAAGATCCAAGATCGCCCAAGGATAACTATATAATTATTTTTGGTGGGAAGAGAGGAAGTTTCCTGAGAGTTCTCTAGTTGATCTAAGAATCAAGAATTACTTCAAGATTATCTATATCGGGACATCAGAGCACTAACCATAGAAAGAGATGAGAAGAGGGCTAGGAAGGTCTGACTACGGTCCTACAAACACCGATCCGAACGAGGTGGAATACGTCGACCGTTAGGGCTGTCACTACCCTAAGGCTACCATAACAATCCGCAGGATTGGGTGCAATTCTAGGTAATTGCAAGACTAAACACCACGTCTAATCTATTAATTACTACTCTAGCGTTATAAAGACTAGAGCACTTGATGCAAGCAGGAATCCAATAAATAACTTGAATGTAAATAAAAAAGTAATTAAAGAACTCAGGATTATGAATTGAAGAATCTGGAGAACGATGAAGAACGAACCAGTTGCTGCAAAAGTACAATGTTGAGGAAGATCCGACAGATCCGGCTCCTCCTCCTCCGCTCTCCTCTTCTCTCTCCCTATTTTCTAGATTACAACTAGAACTAACTAGAACTAGAACTAGAGGAACTAGAACTAGAACTAGATGAACTAGAACAAGATCTAGATGAACTAGAGGTAGAGCTAGAAGAACTAGAGGGATCCTCTCTACTTGGATGAAGAATTAAAACCCTAACTTTGATTCTATAGAAGAGGTATGATCTCCAGGGGCTAGGGGGTCTGGTTTTATAGTCCCTTCAAATGAATCTGGGCCGTTGAATCAAACCGACATTGATTGAACGGTTATCCTTGATCCTTTAGGTCGGTGGAGCATGATCCGTGAGTTTGGACGTGATTGGGCAGAACTCCAGGGCGGGCGCCCTCCGGACTTGGGCGGGCGCCCTGTCCCTGAGCCCTCTCGGCCTCTGCTTCGGTACCATGGCTTATGGAGTCTTCTAGATGATAGAAAATTGCGCGGCACATTAATATCTCTATGTAAACCCGACGTGTGGGCCTTTCCTCCATATTTCCTGATAACCCCCTGCAGAAACAGACAAACACCAAAACTCATGGAATTCTCTCAGATAAAACCCTAAGTCTAGGTGTTGGTTGCATTTGGATCCTTTTCTATGATTTATTGATGGTTAAATGTGAGCATTAAGGACCGTCAACATCCGGCTCCTCCTCCTCCGCTCTCCTCTTCTCTCTCCCTATTTTCTAGATTACAACTAGAACTAACTAGAACTAGAACTAGAGGAACTAGAACTAGAACTTGATGAACTAGAGGGATCCTCTATACTTGCATGAAGAATTGAAACCCTAGCTTTGATTCTATAGAAGAGGTATGATCTCCAGGGGCCAGGGGGCCTTGCTTATATAGTATTTTCAGATGAATCTGGGCCGTCGGATCAAACTGACATTAATCGCACGGTGTTCCTTGATCCCTTAGGTCGGTGGAGCACGATCCACAAAGTTGATCGTGATTGGTGGAAAAAGGTGGGCGGGCGCCCTAAGGAGTAGGGCGGGTGCCCTGTCCCTGAGCCCTCTCGGCTTCCCGTTCGTTTCCGTGGCTTCTGGAGTCTTCTAGATGATAGAAAATTGTGCGGCACGTTAATATCTCTATGTAAACCCGACGTGTGGGCCTTTTCTCCATATTTCCTGATAACCCCCTGGAGAAATAGACAAACACCAAAATTCGTGGAATTCTATCAGATAAAACCCTAAGTCCGGGTGTTAGCTGCATTTGGATCCTTTTCCATGATTAGTTGACGGTTAAATGTGAGCATTAAGGACCGTCAATATAGATCATATGTGGGTGTGGTGCTTAGATATTATTTACCTGCAAATGTATCCTATTGGTCGGGTCGTGTGGTAGTTCGCGATGGTGACAGCTTCGTTGATTCTTATATAGTCCACCCTCCGTTGATAGGACAGGCAGAATTTGTATTGCAGAGTAAGTCTTGCGATGTTCTGATTTACTTTAGCAATGTTCCTTATACATGAATGAAGAGTCTATTGTGCTATATATGATCTTGTAGATAACTAGAGTGGATTGTGACTTAGTAGATAGTAGATACTCAGAATCCATTCTCTAGCTAATCCGACGTCACCTTAAATTTATGAGGAGTAGTCTATTTCTAATCGCTGTGTTATTTACCCATGAGCTTATATTTCATTATCTTTATTATTATGGCTTACCCCCTGCCAAAGCAAGTGACTGTGTGACGAGTTCCTCATTAGTAATCATGTTATTGCAAGTTTATCTCTAGTCTATGCCTTGATAGATTTTACTTATGTTTTCATTTTCTCCGTTCTCTTAAGCAAAATATAAATAACGTTACCCGGAATACTTTTCCTGGTGAAATGCTACAATGAGGTATTTTATCTGTGCGCTTGTGGATAGAATATATTATTTTCTAGAGAGCCTCCATATTCATAAATACCTTAGTACACTCTAGTGCCATGCTGGGGATGACAACCTAGTATCCAAGTGGTGTTAGTAAGTGCCAACAGTCTCCTTGGAGGATCTTACACTAGTACAAAAAAACCTAACCGTGGCGGGCATTTTTCATTTACCGTGGCGGTTTTGGCAACCGCCACGGACATAAGGTCACGGTTAATCATGGCTTAACCGAGGCGGTTTTCCAAACCGCCACGGTTAAAGACTTAACCGTGGCGGGCTACATAAGGCAACCGCCACGGTAAATGTTCAATAACCGTGGCGGTTGCCTTACGCAGCCCGCCATGGTTAAGTTTTTAACCGTGGCGGTTGTCTTATGTTGCCGGCCTCTATTAAAGTTTTAATGGAGGCGGTTGTTTCTATTTGCCCGACTCTGTTAATGTTTGTTTGACATTTAAAAAAATTATTATCAATTCGGATTCAAAACCTATTTCAAATTCAGATTTCAATGTTGCTAATGTTATTTTCTAAGCAAAATTTTGATAATGTTAATAGCAGCAAATAGATGACATATATATATATACATGCATGTTAATTTAAAACAACCAATATTAGTGATCACATCATTCTTTATAAACACATCATTCACATCATTCGTGCATACATGGTTCTACATATCATCTAAGGAGGGAAACAAATAATCTTTCATTTGTAACCCTTTTTCCTTGTCGCTCCAGTTTCTGATTCTCTCAAACTTTGGATCTAGAGCTAAGTCACCTTCCTTATTGAAGAATGTTCGACCTTCATGTGCGGCCTCGGTGACAAACTTACATATATCTGCTACAGTTTGTCTGAACTGAGGGTCGACCTTCTCCTTTTCCCACCAACCTTGTGCTTTCTTAAGTTGTCGCCAACTACTGCTATATCTGCTGCACGTCCTCAGATACTCACAAACATAGAATCCACATGAAACTGAGCCATAGGGTTGTTTGGCGCACTGCAGGATACAACTAGTAGTGAGTATAGTATAGTATTGTAAAAGTAGTAGTAGTGTAGTAGTAGTGGTTGTAGTAGTAGTGTAGTGGTAGTACATTATTAGTATTGCTACTTACCGGGAAATCACACTTGATTTTTAGTTTTTTACCATTCTTGATCTTTGACTTTTCAGATCTCCGATCATAGCACTCAGGATCTTCCACGTACTTCTTATAAGCACTGTACCAAAAAATACTAGTGTCAACGACAACTTGAAGACATTTATATGTCAACTGTAAATGAATAAGAATAAGCTCTATCACTTACTATCTCAAAACGCTTTCAAAGTGCTTGTACCCTGCTTTGTTTGTTCCCTGTAATGAGTCTAATATGCAAGCCCTTCCATCTTGAGGATAGATTATAAATGCTATCCAGTGACCCATGATGCCATGACTACACCATTCATCAGATGATATAGATTTCAAATGGTCAAATATGAGAAGTCATGGTCTTAGTTACAATATATATGATCAAAGTATCTTTTGTTCTTACCCGAATTGGTGGGCAGCCATGATGCATCCATCTCCTCGGACCTTCTTCATGGCCTCATAGATATACATTCCCGCCCGATACCTATATTCGATTAGTAGATCTTTCCTATATTTCACTCTCTCTTTCGCATTTAAGTTCACCAAGTCTTCATGAGTATCGGGTATATCGTAACCCGCAATTGTTCTCTCTGTAAGAAGGATTGGAGATAGATATATAATACCCTTGTTTAACTCTTTGCTTACGTAGGCTTGCATCCTGCAAGAAGTAATCATGGCATTATTAGTTTGAGTGTTAAAGTTCCCATAGCAATGATCAGGTTCTATCAAAGATGTAAGTAACTTACAAGGCAAATATGGTGACTTGGGACACGTCGAGGTCCTTTCGCCGTAGTAGTCTATGCATGTCATGGAAATCAACAACTACTACACCATCCGTAGGCATTTGGAAGTACTCAGCCGGGATGTTGATGACAAAGTTGTGTAGGCCCAATTTTGCGGCTTCCACGTACCACAAATGGAACCTCCTTACCTCCCACCTCTCTTCAATGAGGTCACCCAAGGTCAACATAAACTTCCCATGCACATAGTTCTTGGGGCAATCATCCGACCTGGGCCAAAAGGACGGAGGTGTTTTCGGCCTACAACACCAAGGCTTGACATATTAGGGAGTGGAAAAGGCAGAGAACATCTTAAAACGAATTATATATTGATGATGCATGCTACTACCATACCTTTCAAATGTAGTTGAGAATGGGTGCTTGTTGGCTATTTGATAGGCCACCCAACTCGACTTGGTATGGTTCGGTGGTATGGCCTCATCTTCAGGCTTCCTCGGAGGAGGAGGAGGACATTGGTTTGAGCCTTGGTTTGATCCACTTGTAGGTGGTGGTGTCACTTCGCTCGGTGTTGCCCCTATTCCTTCCTGTGTATTGCAGTTGTCAGGAGTCACGCTTCTTTGAGGAGTGTTGCTTGGGCCACCAGCACATTTTTGGTCATCACCACCACCTTCGTTGTAATCACTTGGGCTAGCCGCAGGGGACGATGATGGTTGTGAGGCCTGGGACATCGGCGTCGGCATTTCCAACAAGATATCACTCTTGTTCCATAGCACGCACCAGCCGATTGTTCCGCCGATGAACCTGATTCCATCTTCTGTGGGAATGTCAAGTTCATCCTCCTCAAACTCTGTGTTCGTCCATGCCACAACCACCTTAGCATAGTCAGGTGGGATGCGCTTGCCGTCATACGTGGTGTTTTTGTTGGGCGGTAGTACCACACCTTGGGCCACCTCCTTCTTCCTCCCACTCCTACCAAAGGGCATCTGGAGCGTGCAGATTGTTTGTTCGGTGATGTCATCGGCTGGGTACCTTCGATGTTGTCCAGGCCCTGGGACAATCTGCCCTTGTATGGTGGGTTGACCCGGTAGTGGCAGCACACCAGCCTGTTCAAATATCTGCATCCTCAGCTGCACCATCTTAGGGTCCGTGCTCGTGAAAGCGTCTTGTATCTTCCCCATGATCATTTCCTTGACTGCATCATCCTTGCCTTTCTGGATGAGCTCTTCCTTATACCTCTGCCTCGAGCGGTAAGAGCTACCCTCAGCTTGCCAAGACTCCACATCCTTCCAACTTTTCCTTGAGGAAATCCCACGTACGCGGCCGCGGTGCTCGGGGTTTCCTAGTGCCTCAGTTAGGACGTCCCTATCTCGCCGAGGTTCGAACGATCCGCTCTTCTCGGCTGCAGTGACCTCAAAGATCCTCTTCTCCACCTCCTCGATTTTTGGGTCATTGTACTTGGTCCTACCCTCCTTTAGTTTTTTTGGCTGTCGTGCTTTTAGGAAGTGACGTGACCTCTCATCGATATCCATTAATGGATTCGACTGCCCAGCCTCAGCTGCCTCCCTTTCTTCCTGCCGCCACAGCTCTACCTTGCCAGCGTAGCCTATCATGCCTAGGTGGTGGGCAAGCTCGTTCCTCTTAGTGAGCTCTTTGAACTTCTCGCTCTTGGCCTTTGCATCTTCGCTTAACATCTTTGTGACGAACTCTTCCCAAACATTAGCTAAGATGCAGTTGTAGTCTTCGAATGGTGTCCTTCCTTTCTGGACGTAGTCTCGATTGAGCATAGATCTAAAGTTACGAAGTGCTTTGCCTACGATAAATAGTGCATGGCTCTTGCACTTGTCTTCATCATAACCTTGCACTGGATACGTGAACCGCCTCTTCACCTCTCCCCACACTGTATTCTTGATGTCTATGGGGACTTTCCTCCAATCACTATATGTGATAGGCACCTTCTCCCTAACTATACATGAACACTGGTTGTTGAAGGTGCCGATGATGGTTTTTGGCGCCAAGGGCTCTCCTTTTGGCCCTATATGGTGTATCGCAAACACTTTTTTCTTGCTAACCTGGTGCCTCCCGTGTTGTCCCCTCTTCAAGTTGGACCTGTCCTTGGTACTAGTTGATGAAGTGCCCGTGGAGGTAGTGGGTGCTTTGTCCCTATTTGGTGTATCCGCAACTTGTTCATCTCCTTCATTGGGGTAATCCAAGGAACGAGGCACGATTGATGCCTTTCAAGGAGAAGACCTTGCATTAGTTACATACTTAAATGAGAGGCCCCCGTACGTGTCAATTAACAATGGGTGCATTATAAACTTACATCGAGCCTTTGTGATATAGAATCATCTACCGATGCAACATGTGTCTCCGTGCGAGGAGCTCGTTTCTCGACCGTCGGATCAAAGTCTGGATCATCATCATCCTCTCCACGAGGTCTCTTTTGTGGCCTCGGTGTTAGTTGCTCGCTCTCGTAAGACGAGGTGTCTGATGATGAGCTATTATCATCGCTCTCATTAGGAGTAGGCTCACGCCAATTTTGAAGTGCCTCCTCCGTCGACATTGGTAGCTATGAAGAAGATATAGTTATATGGAACATTCATAGTAATATAAACACGAACAATGCCAACTTCATCTCAGAATATGTAAAAGAATCATTAAAAGTATATATTCATTTGACAACAAGTATACATCTTTTTTTCATATACATTCATTGTTTGTATACAAAAAGTGCAGAAAAGTACAAAAGTGAAAAAGAAAATTACATAGTTATAATAGAAAAAAGTACAAAAATTAGAAATTGGAGCAAAATGGTGTACATAGTTGGCTCAGATTCGCCCCATTGTCATCATGCTTCTAAACTGGTTGCTTGAATACAAGCCATCCTAGATTAGGAGCTTATTTCCATTAATAAGGAGGCATGTGATCATCATAGCCGCTGCCTCAGTACAAAAAGATTCACATCATAACAAATGCCACTGCCTCAGCATATTTTTAAACTTTTCAACAATTCATCATTGCACATGCCACAAATTAAGCTCAAATTGAATCAAAGCATATTACATGAAACTTAACCATGGTGGGCAGGGTAGTAGAGAATAACAGTAGTAGAGAGTAGAATATAGAGTAGTAGAGAAGGTGATAGTAATAGTTCATGGGCAGTGGCATCCCAACTCATCTCAAATTGGCCAAACTTCATCCAAATTCATAAAAAATTCATCCCAACTCATTTCAAATTGACCCCAATTTATCCAAATGTTGGCACAGTGCTCAGTTAACTATGTAATTGGCATCATAGGCAGTGGCATTGCAATGTTAGTTAAAAATATACAAACATCACTGGCAGCAATTCATCAAATTGGCATCACAGGCAACACTTAATAAAAAAGACAGTACAGGTCAAACGTCATAAGCACCAGGGAGCCACGGAGATCGAACATCAAAACCAGTGTACCAGGCACCATGGGGCCGGGGAAGAAGAGGGAGCCGGTGGAGACGTCGGGGAAGACGAAGCCGAGGGAAAAGTCGACGCTGGGGGAAGGAGGGAGCCGGTTGAGACGTCGGGGAAGACGAAGCGAGGGAGATCTAGGGTTTTAATTAATCCACATCGTCTCTGTCGCTGGTTCGCCCGCTGTTGATATTTGGGAACGCAATAAGGAATTGATCCGCAAGCGCACGGATATCGGTGAGCACTTCACCCGAGAAATTATCCAGAGTATCGTATTTATTTTTTTACCACTAGGAGAAAGAGTGCATCTGACTAACCGGTCTATTACTACTAACCTTTAGGCACAAAGAATGTCTTTCGATGTGAGTGATAAATAGAGAAGACTGCAACCGTAGTCTCCTTCTAACCTTGGTAAGGATGATCTACTGTTCTAATGGGGAGGCTAACGGAATCTAGACAACAGGATGTTCGACCCGCACCTATAAACCCTATCCTTCCTGCTAACGAGATGTGATCTACAAAGGTAGCTCGGAAATGTCACGTTCCTCACTACTACCACGGTCCAGCTAGTCAGGGAATATCTATGAGTACCCCAGCCTAAACACCACGTTTACGCCAGCAATGATTACTCTAAACTCTACGCGAAGAGATTAAAGTAAACTCATAAACCATAAGAACAATAAAACAAGAACTTACTAGAATTTAGAAGTCGAATTACTGAAGAATCCTAGGAGCAAGCTTCGGGTTAGGAGAACTCGATCCCGCAGGTACAAGCTTGGAGTAGACACCGACAGGCCGGGCTTCCTCCACTCTTCACCTCCACTCTATCTCTCTCAATCTTGTAGAAACTAGAAGATCTATTTCTACCTTACATTGGTTGCTAAGCCTAAAAAGAAATATTAATTAGAGAAGAGGTTTTCCTTCGAGGGCACCCCTCAGTCTCTATGATAATTTCTTCATGTCTTCTCTAGGGGCCAGGGGGGCCTTGCTTATATAATCCTCCCCTTCTATGCGTTTTTGGGTCGATAGGCGAGGTGGTACTATGTTTTTCTTGATCCAATAGGTCGGTGGAATATCCCGAACGAAGAGAGTCCCGAAAGCAATCTAGCAGGGGGCGGGCGCCCAGGCTACCAGGGCGGGCGCCCTGGGCCTGGCCCAGTTTCGCCTCCGCTTCGGTCTCGCGGCTTCTGGAGTCTTCTAGATGATGTAAAATTACGCGGTGCGTTGATATCTCTATGTAATCCCGACATGTGGGCCTTTCTTCCTTATTTCCTGATAACCCCCTACAGAAACAGATAAACAACAAAACTCGTGGAATTCTGTCAGATCAAACCCTAATTCTAGGTGTTGGTTGCATATTGGTCCTTTCTCTTGTTTCTTTGATAATTAAAATTGATACTTAAGAACCGTCAACAAATACCCCCATACTTAGGCTTTTACTCGTCCTCAACAAAAGGATGGTTAAGAATAATATCTGGGGTAAACATTTTAAAGCATTCTCTATATAATTGCAGGGTGTTAAAATCCACTGTGTACCATAGTCAGGAAAGTTTATGATTAAGAGTAAAGATCCTTTCTTCTCAATCCTGTCACTTGGAGCTTTTGTATATTTTTGAAAGAAAGTTAGCATACCTTTTTATCCTCATAGGTTCTTCTCAGATCACTCATTATCTTTTATATATATCTCACTGAGGTTGTTTTAATTTGCAAAAATTCTCAAGCATACTTACTTTGCATTTATTGCCTGCTCAAAACGGGATCCGAGGAGGGGAATGTCATACTCTTAGCTCAAAGACTTTGGAAATTAAAAACTTTGTCATCTCTTGCTGGCATATTGCTTATTAGAGGGACCATGGGCTATCATTTTTTTCTCTTTTTCTCTTCTTTTTTTAAGTGGATACCGAGGTACCCCTAATTCTACTGCCGGACACTTGTCCATTTTTTTTCTGCGAGGTTGTCGAGCACTTGCTCCTTTTTATTTCCTCGAAATATCTCTATTTTTTTTCATAGCCCATGCCTCTAATGCAATAATACTTTGGAAGAGTGAATCTTACTGAAATAATATCTTGATCTTAGGAGCATGATAAATCTCTCAACAAGGGTCTAACTCATTTTGAACAAACTCAATACAGAGCAGATAGCTTTTTACAATCATATTTAATATTTTCTGTTTTATCAGGCATATAAAACATTGAGGATGGTAGCTAGAATTTTGAATATTTTGAAATAAATTCTCCAAGCAACAATGATATCAAAAATAAGAAACTCATACTCTACCATCACATATTCCATATTGACTTAAGTAACACAGGGTTTTAAAATGATTTTATAATAATTGCAAATTTTCAGGAAATATCATAGATTGAGATTAATCATGATTAGAAATATTTTAATCTTTTTTATTTTATCATGTCGGAAACAATAATCTGCATAATCCAAAATATATATATGTGTAAAGTAAAGTGTGCAGAGTGTGTACCTGAGTGGTGGAGTGGTGTATTTGGCATGTCAAGGGATCTCCCCCATACTTGTTTTCTGCTTTCTTACGAAAATAAAGTAGAGACACACAAGACATAATAATAATAATAATAATAATAATAATACTCTTTATTAATCTTGAGGAATTTATTACAAAAGACTAGTAGCAGACTGATGATAATAGTAAACTGATGATAATAGCAAACCTAAACCGAATTTAAAGATAACTAAGATGCATTGCCTCAAGGTCTAATCTAGATAACTTAACGGCGCTCTAATTCCTTAATCTTCTTGTTGGCACTGGCAAGATCCTGCCTAAGGCCTAGTATAATGGTGTTGTGGTTAGAGAGCTGCCTAGTGAGGGAATTAATCGAGGACTGGAGGTCTATGATAACTCTATCTAGCCTGCGAACTTCCTCATCAATATCCATTATAGTCTTGCGACGCTTGGGAGGTGTCTCAAAAGCATTGAGAGCGTGCTTTGGGGCTGCCTTTAGAGGGATGAAACGGACTTTAGCTGCTCTAATCCCTTCAAAGTAAGGTCTTTCCTCCTCTGTAGTGTAGCGAATACTGCTGATCTCGCCGCTTCGGTTGGTCTTGACTCCAATGACCCTCTCATTGGGTCTAGGTGGAAGGATCCTCATGCCGATTGGCACCTTGATAGTGGTCTTCGTCTTGGATGATGATCCTTTGAGGAGTAGGGGTTGTGGCGGTGCGGTGAGAACTGGTTGAGCATGGTAAGATTGGGCGGAGCTGCGTTGGCGTAATGGCATGGCTTCTAGCTGACGCTCTGTGTTGGCTGGGACGAGAGCACGGGCATCGGGGTCTTCCACAGGCTCCATGTTGAGGTTGAAGGGGACGACTTCCCAATCATCGTGGTACTTCTCGGCCATTGGAGCAGCAAGGAACTAATAAAATTTTAATTGAAGTAGAGCTAATCAAGCTCTAATTGAAGGAGAGAAAGCTTGGTGGCGTGGTGTTTGAAAACTGAGGTCAGGGGTCTGTTTATATAGGGGTCAAAAGGATGCCTCTATGGGTTGTTCGGGTTGCTCCCGTCGATGTGCGTACGAAACTTTCCATCCGAGGGATTATTCGGATCACCCTAAGTGCATTTTCCATAACAGAGAAAGTCGGGACCGAGGGGGAGCAGGGGCTGGGCGCCCGCCCACTTGACCTGGGCGCCCGCCCTCTCTCTGGCCCCTCTGTGGGCCCACTTCTCCGAGCGCGTTTCTAGATGCGAAATTATTTAGAAAAATATATATATGACCCAAAACCATCAGACCAAAAGTGTCGGACTCTAATTCTCCATGGGAAGGTAAAATGGACTACGTCTATTTCTTCAAATTCCTCATTGGGCTCTAAAAATAATTTAAGACGTTGACCATTTACCTTGAATAATGTACCTTCGCTATTTTGAAGTGTGATAGCTCCGTGGGATGATGAGTTGATTACCTTGAATGGCCCTTCCCATTTGCTCCGGAGTTTTCCATGCCCGAAAAGCTTTACCCTGGAATTAAAAAGTAATACCTTATCTCCGGGTGTGAACTCCTTCTTCTTGATTCTCTTGTCATGCCACCTTTTGACTCTTTCTTTGTAGATCTTTGAATTGTGATATGCCTTCTCTCGCCATTCTTCCAATTCTGATAGTTGCATTCTTCTATAATCTCCAGCAACATCTAGGTCCATATTCCATCTCTTTATGGCCCAGTATGCTTTGAACTCTAGTTCAACAGGTAGATGGCAAGTCTTCCCATACACCAATTGGTATGGAGACATTCCAATTGGGGTCTTGTATGCTGTCTGGTATGCCCAGAGTGCATCGGGTAACTTGTCTTTCCATGCCGTTCCCATTTCATTTACTGTCTTCTGAAGAATATTCTTGATTTGTTTGTTGGAAGTCTCTGCTTGGCCACTTGTCTGAGGATGATAGGGGGTAGCAACGTTGTGACGGATTCCATGTCTTGATAGGTATTGCTTGAAGCGTTTGTCAATGAAGTGTGCTCCTCCATCACTTATCACTACTCTGGGGACTCCAAATCTTGGAAATATAATTTCTTCAAACATCCTCTTTGAACTGACGTTGTCGGCATGCTTGCAAGGTAATGCTTCTACCCACTTGGAGACATAGTCAACTGCCACCAAGATGTACTCACACTTCTTTGATGGAGGAAATGGACCCATGTAGTCCATTCCCCAGACATCAAAGAGCTCAATCTGAAGGTTGTTGGTGAGTGGCATTGCATCCCTTATGTTTCCGTGCCTTTGACATGGCCCACATCTTCTGATATATTGCTTCGTGTCCTCATACATTGTAGGCCAATAGAATCCACACTGCCAGATCTTTGAATGTGTACGGAATGCTCCATAATGACCTCCATATGGTGATGAATGACATCTGTCGATGATCTTCCATCCTTCCTCAGTGGTCACACATCTCCTGAGTAAGCCATCAGAGCATACTCGGAAGAGGTATGGCTCATCCCATATATGTGAACGACTTTCTTGAATAAGCTTCTTCTTGTTTGCTCCTGGTGGTACATACCCTGAAACCATAAAATTAACAATATCTGCATACCAGGGGTCAGACCTGTTAATCCCGTAGAGCATGTCGTCCTGGAGTGAATCATTGATGGGGGTTTCCTGTGGACTCTTAAAATACATTCTAGACAAGTGATCAGCAACAGAATTTTCTACTCCCTTTTTATCTTTTATTTCTAAGTCAAATTCTTGGAGTAATAAAATCCATCTAATCAGGCGAGGTTTAGCATCTTTTTTAGTGAGCAAATATTTTAATGCAGCATGATCAGTGTAAACAATTATTTTAGCTCCAACTAAATAAGATCTAAATTTATCAATGGCAAAGACAACAGCCAGAAGCTCTTTTTCAGTGGTTGCGTAATTAAGTTGAGCTCCTGTCAAACTTTTACTGGCACAAGCAATTGCATGATGCTTCTTATCTTTAGTTTGTCCCAATACTGCCCCCACAGCATAATCACTAGCATCACACATAATTTCAAAAGGCAACGACCAATCAGGGGGTTGAATGATTGGTGCAGAGATGAGTGCTTTCTTTAATAAATTGAAAGATGTTAGACATGCATCATCAAATTCGAAAGGAGCATCCTTGGCTAGCAAAAGAGTAAGTGGTCTAGCAATAAATGAAAAATCTTTTATGAATCTACGATAAAAACCAGCATGGCCAAGAAAGCTTCGAATTCCTTTTATGTTCACAGGTGGAGGTAGTTGTTCAATTACTTCAATTTTAGATTTGTCTACCTCAATCCCTCTTTGAGACACTAAGTGTCCTAGCACTATTCCTTCCCTAACCATAAAATGACATTTTTCCCAATTAAGGATTAAGTGCTTTTCTTCACATCTTTGCAAAACCTTGTCTAAGTTTTCAAGACAACTATCAAAAGTTTTTCCATAAACAGAGAAATCATCCATGAAAACTTCCATAATCTCTTCAATCATATCAGAAAATATAGACATCATGCATCTTTGAAAAGAAGCTGGTGCATTACATAACCCAAAAGACATTCTACGGTAAGCATAAGTTCCATATGGGCATGTAAAAGTGGTTTTGCTTTGATCATCGGGATGGATCGGGATTTGGTGATATCCTGAGTATCCATCTAAGAAACAGAAAAACGAATGGTTTGCTAACCGCTCTAGCATTTCATCTATGCAAGGTAAAGGAAAGTGGTCTTTTCTCGTGGCTTTGTTTAATTTTCTATAGTCTATGAACATCCGCCATCCTGTGACAGTGCGTTGCGGAATTAGCTCGTTCTTTTCATTCATAATAACTGTCATGCCTCCCTTTTTGGGCACAACTTGCACTGGGCTCACCCACTCACTGTGCGGCACAAGATATATAATCCCTGCATGCAGCAACTTTATAACTTCCTTTTTAACTACCTCTCTCATAGTGTTGTTAAGTCTACGTTGGGGTTCTCGAGAGGGTGTAACAGAAGGATCTGTTGGAATACGATGGGTACAAATCATAGGACTGATTCCTGTAAGATCTTGAAGTGAGTAGCCAAAAACCGAGTGATGTTTCTCAAGAATGGTCATTAATCGCAGAGTTTGATCCTGAGTGAGTTTATCGCTAATGATCACAGGGAACTCTGGATTATTGTTTAGGAAAGCATAGGTAAGACCGGGTGGTAAACTTTTAAGCTCTATGGGGGGTCTAGGTGTTTCTGCAAACTCATCTAAGGGTTCAGGCTCAGAAGGTTCGTCTTCTTCTTCTGTGAAGAAAGGAGTTTCATCTTCTAAGTCTAGTTCATCAAAAAGCTCTAGAGATGCAGCCTTTACTTCCTCCATAGGATCAGGCAAAAGATATGACTCGGCCTTATTGTTTAAGGAGTGTGAAATTATCAGTATGACCTTCATAAAGGAGTCGTCTAAAAGGTTGTCCTATCAACAGGTCGAAGTCCCATGTATCAAAGATATAGAAGTTCAAATGAACCATGGAGCCTTCTACTGTAAGAGGTAGGACATTAATAATTCCAAGACTGGGGACTAATCGTCCCGAAGATTCCTTTATGACCTTTGTTGTGGGGGTTAAGATAAGATTTTTAAATAGTTTAAGTGCAAAGGATTCAGACATAATGTTGATCCCCACAACAGGATTATAAAGAGCATTAAATCGCTCAGAATTATAAGCACAACGTATAGTTCTAGAGGGTGTGTCCAAACGGATCACATCAGAGGAAAGCTCTGATTCCTCCAACCACTCGCTACTCATGACTGAGATAAGCTCTCTCAATTGATATTCACTTGGTAAATAAATGCTAGACTGGCCATTTTGGGGTTTGTCAATAGAATGGTAGTTTGAAATATTTCCAAAATCGGCAAAAATATCGGATTCTATATCCAGCATGAAGTCCGGTGGTGGAATTTCTTCCTCTTGTGGCTCCGAACTTGGGATAGCTAAAGTAGATGAAGAATTTGGTAGAGTGTCTACTTCGGCTTCGTAGGTTTCATCATGAAGGGTATTATCCATCTCAGCTTCTAGGATTCTATCTAGGATCACTCTAGCTTCATCAGCAGGGATGCGAAAGAAAGAACCTCTAGACATTGTGTGTAGCATTTGTTTGTGATTTTTATGAAGACCTCAAAAAAAGTGAAATAAAAGAACAGGGTCTTCAAGATTAAGGTTTGGACCAGATTCTAAAAGATCAGAAAAACGTTTCCAGGATTTTCCCAAAGTTTTATTATCTTTTTGTTTAAAAGATAGGACTTCGAGTCTAAGGTCGGCTATACGGTCAAGGGAATAGAAATCTAGACAAAAGTTGGCTCGTAAAACTCCCCATTCACCTTGTTGTTGACTTACCTTCTGACTGTACCATTGTCTAGCTTCTCCCCTCAAAGAAAAAGGAAAAATCTTCCAACGTAAAGTTTTATCAGAAATGCCTTCAATGCGAAGACAATCACATGTTTGCTCAAAATCTCTAATATGAAGGTAAGGGTTTTCGTCTTCCTTTCCCGAAAAAGATAGGTTTTGAATCATGGCAATCAACCTAGAACTTAACTTATACTGGGATGTTTGGATAGGCTGTGATGACTCCCATGGTAAAAGGTCAGTTGCTAAAGGGATTGCAGACTCATGGATCGATTTAGAATTTTGGTTTTCCATAAGGTAAGAATAAAGAAAATAAATAAAGGATATATAAGAAAAGATAAAAGTATAGATACAAGCTAATAGCAAGACACAGGTTATCTCAGCAACCGTCTTTCTCCCCGGCAACGGCGCCAGAAATGCTTGTTGATATTTGGGAACGCAATAAGGAATTGATCCGCAAGCGCACGGATATCGGTGAGCACTTCACCCGGGAAATTATCCAGAGTATCGTATTTATTTTTTTACCACTAGGAGAAAGAGTGCATCTGACTAACCGGTCTATTACTACTAACCTTTAGGCACAAAGAATGTCTTTTGATGTGAGTGATAAATAGAGAAGACTGCAACCGTAGTCTCCTTCTAACCTTGGTAAGGATGATCTACTGTTCTAATGGGGAGGCTATCAGAATCTAGACAACACACAGGATGTTCGACCCGCACCTATAAACCCTATCCTTCCTGCTAACGAGATGTGATCTACAAAGGTAGCTCAGAAATGTCACGTTCCTCACTACTACCACGGTCCAGCTAGTCAAGGAATATCTATGAGTACCCCAGCCTAAACACCACGTTTACGCCAGCAATGATTACTCTAAACTCTACGCGAAGAGATTAAAGTAAACTCATAAACCATAAGAACAATAAAACAAGAACTTACTAGAACTTAGAAGTCGAATTACTGAAGAATCCTAGGAGCAAGCTTCGGGTTAGGAGAACTTGATCCCGCAGGTACAAGCTTGGAGTAGACACCGACAGGCCGGGCTTCCTCCACTCTTCACCTCCACTCTATCTCTCTCAATCTAGTAGAAACTAGAAGATCTATTTCTACCTTACATTGGTTGCTAAGCCTAAAAAGAAATATTAATTAGAGAAGAGGTTTTCCTTCGAGGGCACCCCACAGTCTCTATGATAATTTCTTCATGTCTTCTCCAGGGGCAGGGGGGCCTTGCTTATATAGTCCTCCCCTTCTATGCGTTTTTGGGTCGATACGCAAGGTGGTACTATGTTTTTCTTGATCCAATAGGTCGGTGGAATATCCCGAACGAAGAGAGTCCCGAAAGCAATCCAGCAGGGGGCGGGCGCCCAGGCTACCAGGGCGGGCGCCCTGGGCCTGGCCCAGTTTCGCCTCCGCTTCGGTCTCGTGGCTTCTGGAGTCTTCTAGATGATGTAAAATTACGCGGTGCGTTGATATCTCTATGTAATCCCGACATGTGGGCCTTTCTTCCTTATTTCCTGATAACCCCCTGCAGAAACAGATAAACAACAAAACTCGTGGAATTCTGTCAGATCAAACCCTAATTCTAGGTGTTGGTTGCATATTGGTCCTTTCTCTTGTTTATTTGATAATTAAAATTGATACTTAAGAACCGTCAACACCCGCCACCTCCTCTGTTCTCTCCCAACGGTGAACGGACCAAGGCCAAACCCTAGCGACTGCGAGCGAGATTCCGGCGGGCGACAACCGAGGCGAGTTTCTAAGTCAACTCGATTCGATTCGCCAGCCACCACGCTCCGGTTGGGGAAGAAGACCGAGCCGCCGAGCACACGAGGAAGAAGCGCGGAGGAGGCGCCTGACGGCGGTGGTACGAGCGGAGGAGGCGCTTGACGGCGGTGGCGGCGGTGGCGGCAAATTTGAGCAGCCCTTCGGGGTCAAAGTAAGACAGCCGAAGACCTAGCACTCGCAGGGGACGAGGCCAGGCTTATATAGGGGAAGATTAACCGTGGCGGGCAGATAAGAGTGACCGCCACGGTTAATATTAACCGTGGCGGGCGTTTTACAATGACCGCCATGGTAAATGCATTAACCGTGGCGGTTATTTTATGATGCCTGCCACAGTAAATAATTTATGTAAATTATAAAATAATTAAATCATTTGTAAAGTATCTCTAATGATATAATAGGTCTTAACAAAATATATAATATTTATGTACAAATTTTGAGTAAGACGGATGATCAAATAAGATGTGTGAAATTCTAAAATGACATTCTTTTTGGGACGGAGGGAGTAGGTAGTAAGAGTAGTTAGGAGTAGTAGTAACTAGTAGGATATTAGTAGTAGTAGCAGTAGTACATTACAATATATGTGGTTCCATTACAATAATAGATAGTTACATAAGTTCTTGTTCGTTAATATCATTTTGTTACAAGTGATCCTACGACGGTCTTCC
Source organism: Sorghum bicolor (assembly GCF_000003195.3). Lineage (NCBI taxonomy): Eukaryota > Viridiplantae > Streptophyta > Magnoliopsida > Poales > Poaceae > Sorghum > Sorghum bicolor. Next base: position 35,195,745 of record NC_012875.2, read on the forward strand.
TCTCACCATCAGGGCAAAACCACGGCATAATCTTACTCTTATTGCAGCGGGCCTCGATGAACTTTATCTTCCGTGGATGGTCGGTAAAGAGCGATAGCTCAGCATAGTTGATGTATTCTTCGGGGCTTTGGACTCCATCTGCTCCCACAATCCGCTGCTTCCCGGACACAACCACATGTTTTTTGCTGTCTTTGGGCTTCGGAAAGTAGGCAACTTGCGCACAACGGCTTGCTAGCACCCACTGATCATCTTTATAGCCGACACTTTGGAGCTCCACATTGGTTAGCCCATATTCATCGACAAGAACCCCTTTTGGTTTGACGCACTGGCACCGAAAGACAGCTAACTGTAGTTCACCACCGTAGTCAAGTTCCCATATGTCTTCAATCTGCCCAAAGTATGTCCTGGTCAGCCCTGTTGAGTCGTCAATGCCCTCATATCAAACCCCACTATTCTGTGCCGCGCTCTTCTTGTCCTTCTCCTTTGTGTGGAATCTGTATCCATTGATGTCATACCCTTGCCATGTGGTGATTTGTGTTGATGGGCCAGATGCAAGCCTTGCTTCATCAGAGTCCCCGTGGGGTATGTCCTATAGCTCTTTGATCGACACTGTGAAATTTGCCTTGTGTTGCTTTTGGACCCATGCCTCCGTGCGTTGTCCATCACAAGTGGCACGGATCTCCTCCAGATGCTTATCAACAAATGGTTCCATAACCACTAGTTGATTGAGGACATTGTGATGAGCTTCTTTCACCATTTCGTACTTGAAATCGGTGCGTACTTTCCTCCCTGTGCAACCAATTCCTATTGTTCTGCCTTCATGCTGAGGGACAGGTAGGCCAATAGCCCTTCCGTCCTGGATATACTTCGTGCAACAGTTAACAGCCTCCTCGGTTGTGTATGCCTCGACCATAGAGCCCTCTGGGTAGGCATGGTTAAGGACGTATCTGTTGAGGGTTGACATGAACCGCTCATACGTCCACATCTGGTGCAGGTACACGGGGCCTAGCTCTTGTATCTGATCAACCATGTGCATCATCAGGTGTGTCATAATATCAAAGAAAGATGGTGGGAAGCACATCTCGAGCTGGCAAAGAGTCTATGTGATGAACTGTTTTAGGTCAGGCAGCTCAGCTTCATCGATCACCTTTTGTGTGATGAAGTTAAAGAAGTAACCAAGGCGTGTGATGACCATCTTCACATACTCTAGACTGATAGCCCTGATCACAATGGGAAGGAACACTGTGAGCATGACATGACAGTCATGTGCATTGAAGCTAGTTAGTGTAAGGTCTTTCATGGAGACCAAGCTCTTGATGTTTGAAGAGAAACCAGTCGGCACCTTGACACTCCTAAGCCATTGGCACACAGCCCTCTTCTCATCTTTCGTGAGGTTGTAGCTTGCGCCTGGAATATCAACTTTGCCACTCTGTGGTGACTGTGTTGGGTGAATTTCAGTCCTGATGTTCTGGTTCACAAGATCCATTCGTGATTTTAGACCATCCTTTGTCTTAGTCTTGATGTCCAACAGAGTGCCAATGGTGCTTTCGAAGACATTCTTCTCCAGGTGCATGCAGTCGATTGCATGAGGCGTGTCTAGCTCCTTCCAATACGGAAGGTACTTGAAGAAACATGACTGCTTCTTGAAAAGGATTGGGGCGACAGGTGGTTCACCCTCTAACTTATCGCGTTTCCTCTTCTTCCTTGATGTGGTACCGGCTTCCTCTTTCTTCTTCTTCCCGAAATCATTATCTATACCTTTCACCATTTCAAACACCTTTTGCCCAAACTTTGTTCTTTCTGCCTTGTCAAGTTCAGGCTCGTCGTTGTTGTCAAAGTACTTATTCATTGTACTTGCCCGGTACCTATGGTTCTTGGATAGGAATCGCCTATGCCTCATGTACACTAACTTCTTGGATGATTTAAGATAAGTGTAGCAGGTACCATCAATGCAAACTACACAACCTGACTTACCCTTGATCTGCCCTGATAGGGAAAGAAGAGCTGGGTAATCGTTGATGGTCACAAAAATAATAGCTTTTAGGGTGAACTTCTTCTTTTCTGAAGCATCCATCATGGTGACCCCAGTTTCCCATAGTATCTTCATGTCCTCCATGAGTGGCTCGAGGAACACATCTATATCATTGCCTGGCTGCTTTGGTCCAGAAATAATACAGGTTAGTAAAAGATATCTATGCTTTTGACATATCTAGGGAGGTAGGTTGTATATGGTGAGGATGACTGGCCAAGTGCTGTGTGAGCTGCTAAGGTCACCGAATGGGTTCATCCCATCGGTACTAAGTGCGAACCTAACGTTCCTTGCCTCATTACCAAATTCCTTTTGAAACTTAGCATCAAAATGCTTCCATTGTTTGCCATCGGCGGGGTGCCGCAGCTTGCCATCACCCTTTGTGCGCTCATCAGATGCATGCCACGACATCAGCTTAGCATCCTCAGGATTCCCAAATATAGCAAGTAGGCGATCAATCACGGGTAGATACCACATCGTCAAAGCTGGAATCTTCCTCTGCATGTAACCCTCTTCTTCCTCATCCTCCGGCGATGGGATCGGCTTCTTCCCAGTAGACTTTTTCTTCTTCAGCGCTCTCTCGTTGTCCGCCTCCGTGCGACAACCGGCATTCCTTTTGTACCGACTCGCGCCACAGTGCGGACAACTCTGCAATTTCTCATACTTGCCTCGATAGAGGATACAATGGTTAGGACAAGCATGAAACTTTTTAAGCTTCATCGCCACTGGCCGGATGAGCTTCTTCGCCCGATAGGTGTTGGGGGGCACCTTGTTTCCCTCTGGGTATGTGTCAGCAAGGATACGTAATAGTTCGTTAAAGCTACTGTCCGACCACCCATGACGAGCCTTTACCATTAGCATTTGGAGGTTAAAACTTAGTGCTGTCCAGTGCTTCGGACAGTCCTTATAGAGGGGATCAATGGCTGCCTGCTTCATCTCTCTAAAATTCTCCAACCACCTTGGGCTCCCAAATAAAATGTCATCTTCATCATGACGATTAGCAATTGACAAACAGCTCCACAGTCTCAGGATCCCTCACTGGCTCATCACTATCATCGTATCCTTCATCGCCGTCAGCCATGTCTTGGAGCAGATCAGCAATCGTGATGTAGTCATGCTCGGTAGTAGCACTACCATGTTCGTCGTCCGCTACTGATGAGGTATGTGGTTCGGTATTCACCACCGCCTCATCTTCTATTTCCCCATGAAACTTCCAAACAGTGTAATCATTGACAAAACCGTATCGGACCAAATGAGATTTCACCGTGTCATCTCCATGGGCATAAAGGTTCTTGCAAGTCTTACATGGACAGATGGTGAGTTCTCGCTTGAGACTAAGACGATGACTTTTGGTGGTGGAAATAAACTTTGTCAAATGTTCAATGTAAGCTGGATCCAATCTTGACATCTTATACATCCATTCCCTGTCCATGACTCTTGCTCCCTTGCAAAGACAACAAGAATAACACATGTAAGCATACTAATCTAGAAAATAAACAACTCAAAATAGATCTAGATCTAGATTTAAAGAAAAAGGTTCCAAATCAAAGAAAAGAGAGAGGATCGAGCAAGAGAACATAAATCTACCTCTTGTTGTGTCCTCCTTCACTAAATATAAGGGCAAAATCTTCCCCTCTAGAAAATGGCCATTTTTAGGGATTTGAGGTCAAAACCCTAAAAATGGAGGAGCAGCCGCGGGGAAAAAGGTGGTTGCGGCTGTATTTATAGCCCGTACTTAACCGAGGCGGGCATTGTAAGCCACCCGCCACGATTAATTAGCTATTAACCACGGCGGGCACTAAAAGGAACCGCCATGGTTAATATATATTAACGGTGGCGGTTTTCTAACAATGCCCGCCACGGTTAATATATATTAACTGTGGCGGTTTTCTAACATTGCCCGTCACGGTTAATTATTAACCGTGGCGGTTGTCTTCCGGCCTGGCCGGCCTGAACCGGCAGTGAATAACCGTGGCGGGCGAAACCAACGCCCGCCTCGGAGGGCTTATGTGAAACGTCGTGCAAAATAAATTTTGTAGTAGTGTTAGAGCTTCTTGGTATGAATACAATTCAGTTCTCCTCCATGAGCAAGTTCTTATCTTATTTATATGATTATGCAATTGAATTAGAGTATAGTTGTGTTCGTATCTTGTTCATAGTATATGAACTAGTTCTTAGTTCTTGTGCTATGTTCTTGATGTGTTCATCCTTATTCTTCATTGTTCATCGAATTAGTATGAATAGACAAAGGATTAAGATTGGGGTAATGGTTCGATGGGCTGTGATGGCCACTCTTAGTCGAGCCTGTCAATCCGAAGGGTTGGGGTCCTGGGAGGCTAGGAGGTGTTTCCAGTTACACGGGCGAGGTGCTCGGGTATGCGGAGATCAGCGGATGCGTGGGTATCTTTCGGGTAGAGGGGTAGGTGGTAGGGTAGTGATAGCTCTATCATCCCTGGTATTCCCCCATGATCAGGTATTTCAATAGGAGTTCTGTAAAGTCCCTATGGGCTGGATGTCCAGCTGTGGGGATCTCCCAGAGCCTCAGACTTATTTCTAACTCTAGTTATATTGATTAGATGTTCTATCAATTCTTTGCATAGTTATATAAGATCAATGCCGGCTCAAGTAGTTGTTCTTTATTTCTTTTATTTCCTTATTTTCTCTTTATTCCTTGAGGTTGCCCCGATGAGTGTGTCCACTATCCATATTTAAGAGCTTGTCGTGACCCCTGATTAGACTATGTCTACCTATGCATCTCAACAAGTGATCATGCTACAAACTAAGCTAGATGCATTTGTTACGCCCTCCTACAGGATTAAATACGATAACCCTTGAATACTCACGGGTTGAAATGCTACAATGATAGTTCTGTTCGCTTGCAGTTTTATTCTTTATATTCATGAACTATTGATTGGCGTACCTAAGTACCGTTACTTAAGATTGTAAACTCTATGCAATTATCTGGCGCCTTGCTACAGCTTTGCACATCGTAAGTAAGGATGGTTAGGATGCCCAATCTGGCATTCCTAATTATTGTTACCAGACTGCACTGCTAAGGCCAGCGCCGTTAAAGGCCTTGGGTTATCTCTCTGACGTAACGATAGTTATTGTATACCAACACCCGACATTTCTGGTGCCATTGCTAATGATGGATTTATAGTCTATCTTTAGTAGTGATGCTAAGAAATGCCAACAGACTACTTAGCATTCTTAACCATCATGAACTTGAACAATTAGACGGTTGCAAGTGCTAAAACAAAGTCTATGTTGTTGTGAGACATGATATAGCTAAGATAAGAGATCTATACTATTGTACTAAGCATGCATGATTGCCAGAGAATTTATTTTTTTAAGATGAATAAAAACTTAATTGTTCCTCAATGGTGTTAAATTCCTACCACAAGCCATATATGCTCTACATGATAGAAACCCAACATATAGGCTACTTGCATGTGTTGAGAGTTGTCAACTCTTGTTGACCCTTGGTTTAGAGTTGTGTCATGCTCAATGAGATCAAGATCCACACCATCCACATACATCTGCTGGTCCTACACTGGGAGTATGCAACATTTCATACCATTTCATTCCATTCCACCAAATATAGATGCTCCATGCTTTAAGTGTAGAATCTCTCTCTAATAGCTGAATGTTAGATGAGACACAAAGCAAAGGCTATAGAAAAAATAATCATCTTGTTAGGAAGGACATCATCAAGTCCTTGAAAAAAAGAGAGAAAAATGCTAGCCTTGTCTCAATAAAAAATAGAAAAAATAGAGAGAGCACAATCAAATAAAGGAGCCATCTACCCATCATACTCATACCAACTTTCTGCATTTATATCTTGATCTTGAGCATAACACTACTCTTCCTCCAAGGATCCGAGGTTTGACTTCACAACATATGCAATGGAAGTATGCCATCCCCTTGTTCCTACCTTGAGCTCCACATAAGCCTTTATTATAGTAGGATTACATAGAGAAGGCAACTTACTCATGTGCCTTGGTAAGGATTTATACACCACTTGAGTGACTTGAGAGAAACCATATGAGGAACATTAAGATTTCCTTTGAAAAACTTAGCAAAAACCTCTAGCATGAAACTTGCTAAAGAATGAGAAAAGTAGATGTCCAGTCAAAGCTGTTCTATCTGTCGACATTGCAAGACTGAGTTAATGCTATAAGCCCCATGGGTGCTAAAGTAACATTGGTGTGTTAGCATTGCTAAGTTTTCCATTCAAGGAGAAGTTCTTTGTTGTGCACTTAGTACTACTAAGATGTTAACTTAGTGATAATACCTCATCCAATTGAACCAAGTCTTGATTGTTTGCAAGGGACGAGCAAAGGTTAAGCTTGGGGGATCTTGTTGACGGGAAATAAGACCCTATTCTATATACTCAAAAGCCCGTCAACAGTCCTCGATTGAAGGAAGATAAGCATCACATGAATATATTTATCACTAATAAAGTTCCACTTGTACTCTTAGTTTGTTCAATGTTGGGAAGAAGGAAATGAGCCCTGTGGGCCCTAGAACCTAGATGGGTCGACTAGAGTTTAGGCCCACCAGGGGCTCCCCTCCATGGCATGAGCCATGGCATACTCCAAGGAGTCAATCCCCAACCCTTGGATCCAAGTGTGCTTGCCCTCAATGGTTCAAACACTTAGCACATGGATCCTTGGGCCCACATGGAAGCAAGCAAGTGTGCAACTAGACTCAATTTTGGACAACACTTCACATGACAAGTGGGGATACCACCAGGAGGCCAGTGGTGGGCCAGGGGCCCCAAAGGTCGGTCGGCCGACCGACCAATTGGGTGATGCCACCTGGCCCAGCCTCCCAACGACCTAAGGACCTTCCAGAAGGTCAGTGGGACCCAGTGTCAGCCACAAGGCAGGTCGACCAACCTACATGTGGGCCCCATCTAAAGTCAGTTCACTCCCATCGACCTTTTCTCATGTGTGGCAATGCTCCAACCGTCCATCTAAGGCTGTTGGGAGGTCAGTGCAGCCAAGGGTGGAGAAGGAAGGAGCATGCAGATCGCTGACGTGGCACCCCCTCTCTCACCCCTATATAAGGAGGGTCCTCCATCTCCCATGAGACATCTTCTTCATATTTCATTTCCAAATCACACCTGGGAGATCAAGTGTAGTGTTGTCTAGTCTAGAGTGGGAGTTAGAGTCGAGTCGAGCGAAGCTTGGGTCTTCGGAGCTGTCTTCTAGAGAGTATGGTATAGCTCTTGTACCTTTTCTTGTATCACATTCTTTGTATCAATATAGTCTTTCTTTACTTTACTAAGTATTTACTTGAAGTCTTTACTTTGAGTATTGCTTAGTGCGTTACTATACTTGTAGTAGTGTTGTGTCTTAGTCTTATTAGTGTTGCTGCCTTAGTTAGATTAGTGTCTTCAACACCTTGTGTGTGTTCCACTACCATTAGGCTCTTTGGCTATTTATATGATAGTTGAAGTTATAAGACTAGTGTAAGCGAGGTGCTTAGGCTAGCGCTTATTAGTGGATGCCACCATGTCAAACATGTTAGCGGGCGGCGGCGAGGCGTGATTGGCCTCTGCTTCCCAGTAGGTTCTATTCACGTCGGGTACGGACTGTAGGCGCCCATAAGACAAAAGTCCGCTTGGATAGGAGTTTCGTCCTCCTATTGCAGTCGACTTCCACCACACAAGACTGTTTGGATACTAATCTAGTTGAGTCATCTACACTAATTATGATTAGAACACAGAAGTAGAGTTAGATACATAGGAGTCCTTACTCACTCGTTGTCCTCCCACCTAGCTAGCTCACTACAAGTTATCTTTACTTACCTTTATCTGACTTATCTATTATTCTATCTTGCTACACTTACCCGCCTGTTAGCACTAGTGAACTTAGATTGAGTAGACACAAACCATGGATATCCATCCATATATTTATTAGAGAGTCTTAGTCCACTTCCCATGAGCGAACTATAAATTACGACACCGCGGATACTCACCACGGTTGAAGTGCTACAGCGGTACCTGTGCGCTTGCATAGTTACCCTTGGTACGTCTTGCGTCACCACTAGAGTTTAGCGTTGCTTAGCATTTCTGGAGCCGTTGCTCAGGGTAGCCTGACACCCTATCCTAGTAACATCTCAGACTTGCAATTAAGTAGTGCTGGTTAGGCACCACCATTTCTAGATACTTGTCACATCTTACTCTAGCAAGTGTGCGTTTAGATTTGCCAACACTCGGCTAGCCACCAGAGGGGATCGGCCGATCCCCCTATGACAGGTGGGGCTAGCCTAGGTCGGTTGTCTGGTGTCCCCACTTGTCATAGAGTCTGGTTCTCCATCTTGTTGTACTTTGTCATGCCGGTTCTTCTGACATGTGGACCCATGAATCCGTGTGCTCTTGATTTCAACCATTGAGAGAAAGCACACTCTGATCTGAAGGCTGAGAATTGCTTCTAGCAGGTTGCCTTGGATCATGCCTACGTGGCACCTTGAGAAGGTGGCATAGGGGGATCAGCCGATCCCCCATGTGGGCCCATCGTGGTTGCTTTTTGTGCCATTTCATGCTACTTGCGAATCACAAGCTAAGAGTACAAGTGGAACTAGTTATTGATAAAATGTGTTCATGAATGTTTAATCTTCCTTGAAATCGAGGCCTGTTGACGGTGTTTTGGATGTGCATTTTGATGCTACAATTACCATCAATAGGAATCTTATCACCTTAGTCCCTAGTCTTGGGATGATGATGGTTCTAGGGTCTTCTAGAGTTTTCCGAGTCGTATCCATCGCGGACTTTCTCTCCTATGCTCCAAATATGGAAAATGATATATATGTCTTGATCGTCTCAATGAGCTCTCTACAATGGTGTACTTAGATCCTTCAGTTAAGACACTTTTATTTGGTGATTCTAGTCCTTTTCTAGTTTAACCCCTATAAAACATAGATTCACCAAAACTCGTGGAACCTGTTTGATTCAAACCCTACAACTATGCTTTTTGGCTCATATCATATCTTATCAAGTAATAGTTTATGGTTAAAAATGAGCAATAGTGACCGTCAACAAGTTCCCCAAGCTTACCCTTTGCTAGTCCCTTAGCAAAGCCAATCTCAATAATGGATCAGGAGTTGCTACAATGCTTTCATGCCTCAAAAGTACACATGTGTTCAAACAAGAATTCACCTTGGATTGTATTTAACTATTCTGACTTTCAAACTTACTCGTATTACCTTCAACCATGGAGCTTTTGGCCTTCACTTGGGTCTTGAGTAGTTGAAAGATAGAACAATGTCAAGCAGTGTGTCTCATGTTCTTTTATCAACCTTTATTATGGAGATTTTGTAAGTTTTCAAAATAAAACTCAGAGATTCCTTTATATGACCCTTGCTAGTCTCTCATATGTGATATTTGTGGATCCTTACCAAGGTGATGATGGTATTTTGCCTTCTCTTTTTTACTCAGAATATGTGGTAATGGAATAAGGTAGAGTAGCATCATGCCTCCTCTCTATCACCCTATATCTAATAGGATTGTATGGAGCTGAGGGTATTTCAAGGATGTAGCATACTCACCTTGCATGTGTTGCTTAGTCTAAACCAGGATCCTTAGAGGGAGAGCATACCCTTAGATCAAGATGTGCATATGTGTGGAAATATTTGGTGGCTAACCTAATTCTACTTTGCTCTGCCTCTACTGAAGAATTTATGAAGAACTTTGTTGTGGAGGATTTGGGATATCTTCTTTCTCCTTTCTTTGGTGAAAATGATGAACTTCTAGGCATAAAGATCATATACTTATCTTTTTTTCTCTTCTTTTCCCTTTTTATAAAGGATCTCCTGCCTCATACTTTGGATACAATGAACTTGGAGAAGATGTAAATCACAATATTGGGGTATTTATTTGGAAACCTAACAATCTTTTTGGATCTTCTCCCAGTGTAGGAGATAGATTTTTTAGGGTAGAAAGGCATGTTTTTGCGTACTCCCAGGGTAGGAGCAGTAGGATATATGTGTGTGTAAGTGATCTTGATCTTGGGAGCATGACCATCCTCTAAACAATGGTCTCATAGGATGACCAAACTCAAAACAAAGCAAGCAGCTTATGAGCTGGTTTTCCTAGTCTAGTAAGCATATATATGGCTGTGGTAGGAATTAAAGCTCTTGTCATACATGAACTCATCATGTAGCAACTCAGTGTCAATAAGAACAAGATAAACAACAACTCAGACATTTTATATCATATTCGTCAATCACCTACACTTAGATCAAACATTCGCTACCCACAAGTTTCAAGTTTAGAGCAAATCTTAGGTCAAAACAATCATTTCCAAAACTTGGGAGAGTTCAAGGTTGAAAACTAGACACTTGAAAAGAATTACGGCAGAGTGAAAGGTCCTAATATGGCTAGAGGGGGGTGAATAGCCTATTAAAAATCTACAAACTCACTAGAGGAAGAGGTTAGTAAATACAAAGTGAAGCTTTTTGCTCTAGCTCTAATGGGGTGTTTGTAAGCAACCTATTCAACAATTCTAGTTGGTAAGATCACTAGGCACACAAGAGCTATGTCACTACAAGCTACACTAGTGAGCTATACTACACAAGGCAAAGTGACCAACAAAACTAATTATACTACTTTGCGGTAAATAGAGAATAAGACGAGATATTTATACCTGTAATACCCGATTTTAAGGACCATAAGTGAGTTTTAGAAGCCAAATCTCACATATAGCTACAAATGAGGGGTAATATCAAAAGACAATGCATAAATTATATAACGTACATAATATAAAAGAGATAACCTTTGATAACAATCAACGGATAGACAACTCGAACTTCGGGTATTTACTTCTCTCTACAGGATCCAACTGACTGGTTGATCACGAACCTAACACAATTTGAATGGGTCAAATCGGAGTTAAAATGAATATTTTATGGCCAAAAGAAAGTCAGTGGCAATTCTGTAAATAGTGAAAACATATTTTTAATCTAAAACCGAGTTGTTTGTATTTTCCAAACTGAAAGATAAAGTGATTGGGGCTTACGTTGGTGGATAGGGAGTAGGTTCACCGGCAGTGACGCTTTCTTGGAGCTACAGCAACGCCGGAGCAGCCGACCGTTCGTAGATGTCCTGTATAGGCGAGACGATGACGATCACGTTGTAGAGAAAAAAATATAAATTTTATTTTACTACCTTAGGAATTCTCAAATTAGAGGCTTCCTATATGATAGTCTTTGATGTGCTTTGCCTAAGGGGTTGGCACATATATATAGGGAGAAAAACTTTCCACCTCCACGTCAACTAGCGATATGGTACTAATTGATTCACAACCTTCATCTTTACTAATAGGTCTAATTAATTATTAAAGCCCATTAGTAAATAACTACATGATTTTTGGGATTTATTATGGGCTTCGACGTTGGAAAAAAATAATAAGAGATTTATTATTTTTCGGAATTAATTATTTTCATTGATAAAATAATTGTAGACAAGTTTAGAATTAGTAGTTAAGCCACGAAAAATACTCCGAAAGCTCCGAAAATTCGGAAAAAATTCTCAGAGATATTATAGGACATGGGGAACCCCAATAAAGTTTTTGGAGCTCATGATAAGATTATTTAGAGCATCTAAAAATTAGATCATGCTCAGAGAATAGTGAGAACAGAAGATGGAAAAAATCCCGAAAAGTTTGTAGAGAGTGCTTGATGGACGAGGAACTAAAAGAAGTGCTATGAGTGACAAAGAAAATATTTTAGGGAGGTCCTAATAAAAATTTAAGCTTAAAAACAAGGAATTTGGTTGTAGATAAAACATAAATACGTGCCGAATAAGGAAGATCGATCTACTAAACGTATTTTAAATATTTTTCTTACTATCAACACATAAAGGAGCAACAAGCATCACATCAAAACATATGCACCAGCATGTATGCATAATAATATTGCTAAGCCTTATGATAAATTTTAATTTAATGAAAAATATTATTTTCCTATATTTTCATGAGCACAAAAACACAAAAATAAATAATTTTATCTATATTTCAAAAGGAGTAAATTTTAGGATGTTACAATACCGCCGTGTACGGGATAAACCAATCACCAATATAGACAATCAAACACCAGGAGAATGCCAATCAATCATAATTAAGACACTGATTTTTCTCCCAAGGTTGACATGCTTGCCGACACGCTACGTCCCCGTTGTGTCGACCAACACTTGGTGGTTCGGCGGCTAAGAGGTGTAGCACGAACCTCGTCCTCACTAGGACACCGCAAGAACCTACACACAAGTGAGGTAGCTCAATGACACAAGCAATCCACTAATGTTGCCTTTGGCTCTCCGCTGAGGTAGGCACAAACCCCTCACAATCACCGGGAGATGGTAACGGACAATCACCAACTCGTGCCAAAGCTCCTCCGCTGCTCCAAGCCGTCTAGGTGGCGGCAACCACCAACAGTAACAAGAAAACCGTAGCCAAATCCTGATAATCCCACGTCTTCGCATTGTCGCTCGATCTCATCCTTGTGGAGCCACGGATACCGGTATGGACGTATCGCCGCTGGTGCAGAGCCTGGCAGAAGATGAATCCGATGATCGATCTTGGTAGCATGCCGGTGGCAGGCCGCGTGGCTCCTCGAAGATGTTCTGATAGGACTGCAACAGCTCTAGGATAGGCAGGGGTCAGCGACGGCACGAGCTGCCACCCTGTTGCTGCCCAGACCAGTCTA